>NC_134483.1:63804826-64064826 GCF_040206685.1 Ascaphus truei
CTTGTAGAGTAGTGAGGATAATTGATGTCCATGATCGTAAAAATGTCTTGCAACAGATTTTTTGATTTTAACCTTCTTGAGGGCCAGCCAAATGCTAAATCAATGCTTGTTTCTACATTCTCAAAACGAGAGGTCCGTTTTGCCAATGTTCATGAGACTGCACTGGCACTGTATCAGATAGATTACAAAGGTTGATTGGCATACAAGGAACAATGTGATCTTGATCTCCCTTCCACAGTGTAGGTGTTTGAAGGATGACCCCTCAATAAGTCCATTTCTGCATGTAGTGCGCCCCATGTACTTGAAACAGACCATTTTCAATGGGGCCATGATCGATTATGGGAAAATAATGCATATTTGTCTGCCGGATCCATCTGTATAAGTATATCTCGTATAATCCAATTATTTTTAAGTGCTTATAGCGCGTGTACTTTCGGAGCCATGGCTAACAAATGCCAATGTTTATTAAATTAACCCTAAATTAACCCTTGGCACAATTTGCAATGCTGAGAAGGTAGACACCACCAGTATTCTAGCCTCCTCTGATTGTTTACACTGATTCTGTAGAAGGGTTTCCCTATCTGTAGTCAAATCCCTATTCGCTTCATTGGTCACATCCTGCCTTTTGTTCCCACGGGCAATTAGCCTTTCACTCAATGCCTGTACTTGTGCAATTGCTCAATAGGGTCACTCGCCCCCCTCAAGAATTGAGAGTATGGTAGTCCTGGGGTGGTAGTTAGTTAGTGTAACCGGCTGTTTCTGTCAATCGGTTTGGTGTATAATGTGGTATTAATCGAATCATTGTCGTGTTACGAGGACATCTAGAAAATTGAAAGGTAGTGCATGATGGTTAAGAGTGAACCTAATCGGACTGTCAAGTGAAATAAGTACTAGAACAAACAAAAGATCAGAAAGTGTATCAGTCCATAAAATAAATAATTATGTTAAATGTGTTCACATATCTTTAACTAGATTGACCAGGAAAAACATGTATGTATATTATTATACATACATGTTTTTGCTGGCCAATCAAAGTAAAGAAATGTGAACAGATGTAAAATACTTTTCTCACCTGGCGAGTGACCGACATGTTCAGTCGTGGCTGATGCTGTAGACATAGATGCACCTATAATATGGTGATAATATAGAACATATTATTTTATGCTTTATAAAATTATGGAGACATAATTAATTTTGTATTTTTTTGTATTTTTGTATTTTCTGTATTGTCTATAGACAAACAAAACTTTGTCTTTTTGGGAGCTGCACTGCAACCACATATGTTTATATTTAATAATTTTTCAATCATGTTCTATAATTAATTTGTGCTTATTTTTCCCTTCACTACTATTATAACATTATGGTAGGTCTGATGATTTAACAAATTGACATATACTGTCATATATAGATGGAGGGTGATTGCTGGTGTGGATGCCGGAAGGTTCAGCATCACAGCCGCGTCAACACTTTTTTGCCCGCTACCGTTTTGGCTACGGTCAGCCTGAATGTCCTTTTATTGATGTTACTGCAGTTTACTACATAGTTGCCAGTTGTCACACTGAATATTTACACCTATAATACTGGTGTTCTTGAAGGCTTCACTATAGTAATATGCAGGTGTCCACATCCAAGATAGACATGTCTCACTTTAAACACTATTTCTTTGTTAAATAACCTTGAACTCACTTAACTAATATAAGTATGCATTTGAAACAACATTTTCTAATAACTCTTCAAAATTACAGGAAGCATGCCACGCAGAACCGACCACCACTTATGCTTACATGATCTTTTGTACCATACCGGTACAAGGCAGACTAGATAAGAAGGCAACTCTCAAAGACATATATTATTATATATGCCTTTTGACATTTGGTTTTCTGATTGTGCCTCTCTGAATGTGCAGAGACATTTTATAATTATTAGCAAGGGGCATAAACTCACTATGTATATTTTTTGTGTTTTTAGAGTTTTATTATTTAAATCCTGTCCACTGTTCATATAATAAATTGTTCTTTGATATTTTTCCACACTTCTGTGAGTGCCCTCATTTTTTGGAGTCTCTGGGACATGCTTTTTGTAGGGGATCCCACCTTTTTGTGTGTTCATATATTATTATATCACTAAGAAGTACCCATTATTAATGGTTTGGATTACTCATTTAAGAATTTGTTCTTTCTTGTTTACTATTAAGTACAGTAACTAACTTATGACAAAATTATTTTACAGAATGAAACCATCAAAGGACATCTAGTAGACAATATCAAGTTAACTATAAGAAATACTAACTGCCAACTTTTTCGTACTTACTGTTTTAAATACACTTTATATTTAACTACATTTTCTGATGTAAGGCATGTTAGTAATAGCAACATGAACGTTAGATAACATGTGAAGAACAGTAATTTTTTTAAAGTTAACATTGTTTTTATTGAATTTTTGCTTTCTATTGTACTCACATGTAATTGGGGCAACATACGCTATGTTACATGTTTAGAATGGTTACAGTAAGTGAGCATTTAACACTAGTATGTGTGTACTATATTTTTAGCTTACATATTAGTTGAATCTGGTACCTGTTGTTGACCTGCTGAAAGGGCGACTACACAGCAACGGATTCTAATAGGCTGGACATATGCCTAGGTAATAGACATTTTACAAATCAGTCTCAAAAAGGTGATTTGCCTTTTTTTTCCTCCATCACTCAATATTCGCAAACCAATATAGATTTTTAAACATCTGAATTTCAATGTACAAAAATTCCTCCCTTAAGATCCGTACCTTCTTACCCACACACTTACCCAGCCACCATCCCAATCCCACTCACTATCTCCCTTCCCTCACAATCACAAAGTGAACAACAACAGTAAAGAAGTGGGATGGGCTCAGCGCATGCGCACACAGATTCATTTTTTTAAAATCTGCACAGAAGGAAACTGAGGGCAGATTCAAGAGCACCAACCCAAATTACTGGCCAATATGCCTTCAGATATTGAAGGCACACAGATTGAATTTTGTTAAAATATCAGTGGAAAATCCACGGATCGGATTTTGACTAATTCACCTATCTCTAGTAAAATCTTCTCTCACGCCATTCACGTTGGATTAAAAAAAGATGACCGTTTGAATGACACAATAAATAATCCATATTGCAGAATATAGCATGATGTGTCCTTTACTATCTGTAAGGAATCTGGTGTCTAAGCGCCATCAGTGCGACCATTACTCACCTCCTGTCGGTACTCAGACGTCCAAGCGTCTGCAGCGCAATTCCCACATACCTCCGTTGTCTGCCACTGGCACTCTGGCTCCTCGCCATCATAGGATTGCACCAACCGAAGAGGTGCCTGTTGAACCGCAGCCTCTGCGTCTGTCCCCAGCTCCGCGCTCTATGCGCACACGTGCATCTGTCTCTGTCCCCATGCGCATACGCGCGTCAGTCACCGAATCCAGCCCCAGACGTTATGTGCATGCATTCCCAGCTCCCAGACGTTATGTGCATGCATGCTGTAACACCTCCCTCCTATCAGGGAGGACTCCTTGCAGTCCTCCAGGCCTGCTCCCTTATCCCATTGGCCTGCCCAGATTTTTTATGCCTGTGCTTCCCATCACTCGTCGCTCGACATAGTTCTGTATGGAAGCATTTGACTACTCTCTCAGTGACTCCTCAGGTATTGACGCGGATTGGACGACTACCCCCTCTGGCTCTCGACTTCGGCTCTACTTGCACTTTGTGACTTCTGGCATCCCTGTAACACGGCTTATACCTTTGACCATCCGCAACTCTCCAATCCCTGATCTTGGCAACGGCAATAACTACTCCTCCTCTACTACCGGTACCGGCAAGTATTGTCTTCCTTACTATACCTGGCCTGGCAAACACTAATACCACACTCCGGACGCGCTCCCTTTGCTGCGGGTGCGTGTATCCCTACGTCCCACCTCAGCACAGGGGACGGGTCTGGTCTGCGGGCAGCACCGGCGTAACACTATCTACAGAAATAGCTATCTACATAGAGGTACCATTTTCACGGCACTATTCTATATTGTCTAAGGATGAAATTACTTAATGAATAGATTATGATTCAAACATTTAATGAAAAACTGAAGATTAACTTTATGATTTCAGACAACTAAAACAGTGCATGCACCTTACTTCCGTTTCGCATTTTTGTCTCCATGTAGGAGTTTAAGTCCTGAATTTAGGTAAGTACCAGCAAAGAAGTTTCACTTCAAAAAGGAATTCTGTGGAATATGCTCCAACGGGGAATTCAATTAGACTGTAAGCTCCTCGGGGCAGGGACCCCTCCTTCTTAATGTTACTTTTATGTCTAAAGCACTTATTCCCATGATCTGTTATTTATATTATCTGTTATTTATTTGATTACCATATGTATTACTACTGTGAAGCGCTATGTACATTAATGGCGCTATATAAATAAAGACGATCTTGATAAAGTGCATAACCTGCACGAAACGCGTAGAAGGCTTACAACCCTCTATTTTATGGCTCATCGTTAAAGAGTTTATTTTGCCAGACCTGCTCTCTCTCAATTTTTTGCTGTGCGCTGCACACACACTGCATTTGGACTCCATTGATTCTTGGGGGAGATATACATTTATACTTTAATGAAGCAAAGGATAAACATGACACTTAGAGTATCAGACCATCAAAAACCACACAAACAAAATTCACCAAAATGTCTGCAGCATACTGTACTTAACACCACAGAGATATGGATATATCTTAACCAAACGTAAAAATAACCAAACAGGTAATAGAGTAACCAAAAGATATTAACAGTCTTTGAAAATGTTTACAGAAAATTGGGACGGAAAGGGCAGCAGGAAGGTTAAAATAAAGGTTACGCTTGATTGTGCTGTCCCTTTCATCTGGGACACTGGCCGTGAATAGGGAACAGACCAAATCTGTTTCCTGGAATTCCGCGGATCATTTTGGAAAAATCTTCACGGCCCACTAAAATCCATCTGCTGATTAGGTGCAAGATGAAAGGATTGGGGTGCTCAAACCTGCAGCAACTCCATCCAATTACATGGGTAATTAAATATTAACCCTGGAGATACCAGTGGGAGTGGGTAGGTAAATATAGACTTGTAAGCATCACAGTGACAACAGTCAAACTTAACTATAGCAGTCTAAACCAATAAGCCCCACTCACGTCATCTCCAGGGTTCCTCTGCCGGCGTGCCAGCCATGAAGGATCCAGAATCCAGACACATCCAGTAGAAAAAACGAATGGCGCACAGCCAGGGAGTCAGGTGTGGAATAAAAAAACTTTTTCCTTTATTGCAGCATGGTGAGAGACAAATTCACCCCCTTGGGGACACAGACAGGGACCACCTATGCGTTTCGGACGAAACGCGTAGGAGGTCCCTGTCTGTGTCCCCCAAGGGGGTGAATTTGTCTCTCACCATGCTGCAATAAAGGAAAAAAAAATTTTATTCCACACCTGACTCCCTGGCTTTGGGCCATTCGTTTTTTCTACTGCTGATTGGGTGCAAAACAATCTGGATGGATTCATTCAAATCCGTCCTTGACTACAATTTGGACAGATTTTTCAGAATCCGAACACAGATAGCATCCATTTCTGAATTTTGTAAGGGGGGGGGAAAGAGAAATTTCAGATTTATGAGTGTCCCCAGTTGTATATATATCCCTCCAAATAAATTAAGAAGCACACTCGAGGTACTGTACCTGGCTTGGAAAAATGCTAATGGTTGTAAGAACTATATTTAAATGAATCCCATCCCACACTTCCTAAAAGGATTTCCATACCAACTACACAAAATTGATAAGTCTAAGGTATCAGCCTAATACTGGAATGATAGCAGATCAAACAGGACTAGAACCAACAGCCACTGTGTTTCTTACTTTTGAGCTGCTCACTGTTCACAAATGTAGCTAATCCAGCTATTAGTATATCTCACAGGAATCTCAGGTGTACTCCACAAGGAACAATAAACTGTCAACCAGGAAGTGGAAGGGGTCTCCTCTTAGAGGAATCCAGGGGGAGTGAGATACTACTGGTGTATGCACTCATTTTGGTTCTACATGATGGATATATAAAAAGGTGGCTACAGTAAAATAGAACAGGGACAAAAATATTAATTGAGTCATCTGCCAGAGTGCCAGAAACATAATGAATTGAAATACTTTATCTAATTATGATTCCATTTGCTTCCCACAGCATACAAAGTGTTATTGGGTGGACAAGGTCACTCTAGGAATGCGGTATGGTATCAGACCAAGCAGGATCAGAAGTTTAACCCACACAACCTCTGTTATTCAGAACAACAGCTCTAACAGTGTGAGCTAAATCAGATGATGGCTAGCACCACTGTAACAGTATACTTAGTTTTGAACTCTACTTGGCATTGAGTGCTCATACCTGTACAAAGCACTTTATAGAGAATAATATCTAATAAGCAGTCTTCTGCATGATATCTTCAGGCATGGGAGGACACCTTGCAGTCCATTTATTTGAATAAGATATAGTCCTGGGTGGAATATGGTGCTCAGTGGAAATAAAGGACATGCACAAATCATTCATGTATATAGCCCTGGTAGGTTTGGGCTATTATTCTGTCCTCCTCCTGTGCAATAATCCCTGGTAAGGGCAGGTTTGCCAGGAGTTAAAATGGGTTTTCCCCACCTACACTACCGACACGCTTTATTACTCTGCGGCCAGATCCGCAAGCCGGGAGATTTCCCGGCTTGCTAGTGGCCGCCCCTCGGCGTGCCGCGCGTCATAGACGCGCGGTCACGCGTCTTCGGGAGCGTGCGCCCCCTGCACGCGCGTCCAGGGGCTCCCCGAGGGAGCCCTGGTGTCCCGCGATCGCGGGACAGCGGCAGGGGGTTCCGGGGGACCCGGCGGACCCGGCAGCGGTAGGGAGAGCGCCCCGATCGGAGGGCGCTCTTCCGCTGCTTCGGCGCGCGCCCGTCACTCTCGGGCGCGCGCCAGGCTACTGCTGCGGCCAAGAATGGGCAAATGCTCGAATAAACTTGGCCGCAGCAGTACTGTAATTCAGTTGGTCAGAGAAGGTAGTGCTCATGCCTTGTGTCACTCAAGGGCACAGGGGTGGGAATACTGGATCTGTACTAAAAGAATTACACTTCCTGTTTTAGTGTGTTCCTATCTAGCTTTGAGAGAGGAGAGTTGGATCTTAGTAGGCTGCCAGGGCTCTGATAAGCTGAAGGCCATCCCTTAGGGGAGAGGGGAGAAATATTCTGCTTGCTCCACAAAGGAGTAAGAGAAGAGCAAGAGACAGCTCATAGTGTACTGACTAGGAGTGGTGTCTAGGAACATCCTTGAGGTGAACATCTTTGAGAGTGCTGTGTGCTGTACTAAAGACTTTGCTGCTAAAAAGGAAAGGACAATAAAGAGACATTTGCTTTTATCTCCTGCCTGAAAGTGGAGTATATTGGGAGAAGAGGGAGACAACTCTTTTGCAGGTACTCCACCCCGCACAGCTGGGGGCTGCACAAGATGGAGGCGCTGCACCAGTAAGAAGAATTCGGGCACAGCCCCAGAAGCCTGTCCTGTTATCCCCCATGTCATTGCGGGAGACTCAGGGCCCCCTGTTACCAGCAGGTATGCACCAACCAGAATCATGTAACCAGAGAGCTAGTTCCCTTAGGAGACCCTATGTGAGATTGGGTGGGGGAAACACCGTTATATGTAGAAAATGCAGAAAATATATAATTTCCAATTCTAGAGTTCCCTCATACCATATAAATGGTAACCAATTCATACTGAGGCATGTGTAGAGAAGATAACGCTTGTTTGGAACCTTCAGACTTGAAGATAGCTGGTAGTTTATCATACACATTAACCAGAGATAACAGCGTCAGAATACTCTTCAATTGAGTGTATATACCATAGCACAGCCATACAATCAGAACAGATTGGCAGTAGAATAACCACAAAACAGTTCACTCGGATGCTCATGAGTCTGGTCATCCATTCTGTGAGTCAAAAGGAAGTCCTCTATGAGCAATTTCTTTAGGTACAGAAGCAGGAAGAAAAATGTGAAAGCGTGGTGCACAACCAATAGAGAAAAAAGTGTGTGCCGAGCATGCACAAGTGAAACTTCTTTGTCTTTTGTCAATGTTTTGTCACAGAAATTGTATTTGTGATGGTGATGTTTTTAATTAAAATCAAAACACAATTTCAGTGCCAAAACGCAAAGAAGTTTGACTTAGAACACATGTTTTAGCTATTTGCACTTCTATATCTATATTCACTGTGAATTCCTTGTGTGTGTGTGTGTGTGTGTGTGTGTGTGTGTGTGTGTGTGTGTGTGTCACTCAGTGTGTGTATGTCTGTGTGTGTCAGTCAGTGAGTGTGTGTGTCATTAAGTGTGTGTGTGTGTGTGTGTGTGTGTGTGTGTGTGTGTGTGTGTGTGTGTGTGTGTGTGTGTCAGTCAGTGTGTCAGTCAGTTTGTGGGTGTATCAGTCAGTCAGAGTGTGTCAGCCTGTCAGTGTGTGTGTGTGTGTGTGTGTGTGTGTGTGTGTGTGTGTGTGTGTGTGTGTGTGTGTGTGTGTGTGTGTGTGTGTGTGTGTGTGTGTGTCTGTCAATGAGTGTGTGTGTGTGTGTGTGTGTGTGTGTGTGTGTGTGTGTGTGTGTGTGTGTGTGTGTGTGTGTGTGTGTGTGTGTGTGTGTGTGTGTGTGTGTGTGTGTGTGTGTCAGTCAGTGTCAGTCAGTGTGTGTGTGTGTGTCTGTCAGTCAGTGTGTTTGTCAGTCAGTGTGTGTGTCAGTCAGTGTGTGTGTGTGTCAGTCAGTGTGTGTCAGTTAGTGTGTGTGTGTCAGTCAGTCAGTGTGTGTGTGTGTGTGTGTGTGTGCGTGTGTCTGTCAGTCAGTCAGTCAGTGTGTGTGTCAGTTAGTGTGTGTGTCAGCCAGTGTGTGTGTGTGTGTGTGTGTGTGTGTCAGTCAGTGTGTGCCAGTCAGTGTGTATGTCAGTCAGTGTGTGTGTGTGTCTGTCAGTCAGTCAGTCTGTGTGTGTCAGTCAGTGTGTGTCAGTCAGTGTGTGTCAGTCAGTGTGTGTGTGTGTGTGTGTGTGTGTGTGTGTGTGTGTGTGTCAGTCAGTGTGTGTGTGTGTGTGTGTGTCAGTCTGTGTGTGTGTGTGTGTGTGTGTGTGTGTGTGTGTGTGTGTGTGTGTGTGTGTGTGTGTGTGTGTGTGTGTGTCAGTGTCAGTGTGGGTGTGTCTCTCTCTCCTCTCCCCAACGGAGTTGCGGAGGTATGGGGACATGGGGACATGGGGGATGATTCTACCGGAGCAGCCCTCCCCCCCTCTCCTCCTCCCGGCGGAGGTGCGGGGACATGGGATGGATCTCCCAGCACCCAACGCATCTCCCGCTTCCCGGGGGGGAAGGGGTGTGTTGGTGGCACACTGGTTGGGGGGGAAGTGTTGGCAATGCACTCGATGTCGGAGGAGTGGGTTCAGAATCCAATGTGTGTGTAGCAGCCCCCACTCTCTCCCCTCGGCGGAGATGCGGACACGGCGACCGGATTTTGTGTGTGTTTGTCTTTGTGTGTGTGTCTTTCCTCTCCCTACCCCAGACGTTGCTGATAAATGCCAGCACTGATGTCACTTCTGCCAGCAGTGACGTCACTTCCGTCATGGAATTGTGTTACAACACAAGGGATTTGTCCTATCAAAACTCTGTACAGTAGGTGCCAGCAAAGAAGTTTCACTTCAAAAATGAAATAGAGAGGTGAACTCCATATCATAGCGCTTTATCAATGTGTGATTATGCGCTACAACATGAAACGCGTAGGTGGTTTGTTACCTCGGTTTTTTTTACTATGTCTAATTAAATACATTTATTTTTTATTGGAGTTCACCTCTCTATTTCATTTTTTCCATTGATAGTGCACCACACTTTCACATTTTACTTCCCATTTATTTGAATAGATGTTATGTATTCCTATACCGTAGAACACTGGTTAGTAAATATTGCCCACTCTACACTGGCGACACACTTTATTCGAGCTCGGCTAGTCCCACGAATTCGGGTATACCCGGGTGTATTGAGGTTTGTGACTGTTTTCTGCCCGAGTGCATTGCGTTATTTTCCAGGCAGGGATTGAAGCATTTTATTCCCGCTGGCTGCAATACTGCACAGTATATATATATATATACTGCATTACAATTCATGAATTTATGCCATCTGGTAGACACGCGAAGCATTGCAGCCTATTAAATCCTAATCATTATCATTTAACAGATCAGCCGCCCGTCAGCCAGGCATGAACCCAGGCTGGGAAGGCAAACGCAACGGGGCTTGTCAGAGGTGAGGAGCGGCGCATTCCAGGTATCTGCCAGGTACATACTGGGTATTTGCTCGAATAAAGTGTGTCGCAGCAGTATTTATCCTTTATAAGATTAATAGTACTAACTCAAATCACAAGCTCATTTTCTTACAGCACTTTCTCTCTGAATCAGCTTTATTTGCTGTACTTCATCTTATTTTTACTTGTGTGTGTCAGAAAACCTTTGTTTTATTTAATCTCTATTAGAATGTGAAGAGAGAGAATACACAATCCTTTAGAGGAGGTGTACTTCTAAATACGCAAAGTGGGTAAAATACCCCTTAGAGATGTATAATAACCTGGACAAAGTAAGTTTGAATACATATACAATTAAAAAGAATGAGAAAGGATCGCCAAAGTGATGCAAAATAGAGGATACATTAACGTAATACAATGTATCTGTGATGTATTAACTTAACGAAGTGAGTTAAAAAGTTATACAAGTATTAAGAGAGAATGAAGTGAATAATAAAAGAAAACGTAATTATTAAAAGCACATTATCTGAGGGTGATCAAACCACAATGACTTAGAACTTGTTTGATGATGCACATTGAATAAACCAACCTGTGATTTAATACATTTTGAATTTTCAGAGGTGCAGTCACCCCGAAAGAGATCTTATCCGCTTAAATAGATAGGTACATAGAAGGATTTAATGCCCCCTGTATAATCTGTATAAATGAGATTGCTCAAATCTGGTCTAATAAAATCAAAATGTATAACATCCAAATAGTACCAAGAATATTCGTCTACAAATAATAATAGTGCTTGTTTGTTGAACCGCAGCTATAACTGTGTAATCCCTAGAGCAGCAGAGATGGCACCCATTTTCTTATAACCCAGTAGAATGAGGTTGCCCATGTTCTCTTTATCTGTTTTTTTAATCTCCCATGGCCTCAGTAACTCTTAGCCTTCAGTAGATATTATTGTGTTGTGCTTGAAGTGCATTCAAGGTAACAAGCAATAAAATAGATATCTGTTTGAGGTATTCCATTAGCAGGTAGTGTGTGCTTAAAACAACAACACAGGCAGCGCTAACCACAATATAGTGACAAAGTGTATATCACCCTACATACAAATGGCAAAGCATGTATAAGGGGCTGCCTAGGATACAAAAACTGACCCCCTGGTCAGAACAATAGTATGGGAAGGGAAAGTATCCAATGGCGCCTATATATAATACACTTAAAGGATATATGAAAACCAAGCCTGTTGGCTGATGGACGTAACTCCTCACGTTGTGCTTAAAGAAAAGAGAAAGCACAACACATAGCGTAATACTGAAACTACATACACACAACACTTAACAATACATATAACAGCTGAGAAGTTGATAGGTGAAATATGTAATTTAAAACATTTAATATCAATTATAAATAATATATAATATACATGGACATACAATAAACAGTTTATCTAATAAAAATGATGATAAGGTACTCTGCACCACCGATGGAGATAGTAGCAATGCCTACTCACCAGATGGAGTAGGTAAGTAAGCAGTGGATAAATTTGAGAGTATCCCCTCTCGTTTCTTGAGGCTGCTCCCTGCTGGCTGACGTCTCTGGAATCATGCGGTTGTAAATCTTCATGCGGGTGCTTCCGCAGCTCGCTTGGACAGCCGCCCAGATGGTATAGAACGGCAACAGCTGATTGTATACGCTGTCGGCATCAGCAGATCAGTGGGCCCACAGCGGACGTGGACTCAGCGGCAGCAGCCTCCCCAGCACGCCGTCGGTATCGGCGGGCTGACTGGTCAGCCGCAAACGTAGATGGTACAAAGCGTGGGGATACTGTCACAAAGTGCAGAGTACTAAAAAACGTCACCCTACGCGTTTCGAAAGGCTCTCTGCTTTCTTCCTCAGGGGTTTATCTGTTCTCTTTATCTGTTTTTTTAATCTCCCATGGCCTCAGTAACTCTTAGCCTTCAGTAGATATTATTGTGTTGTGCTTGAAGTGCATTCAAGGTAACAAGCAATAAAATAGATATCTGTTTGAGGTATTCCATTAGCAGGTAGTGTGTGCTGCTACCTATCAGATGGTTTAGCTCACACTGCTAGAGCTGTGGTCTAGAAACACTGTCTTTGGGGTTATAGGCCTGTTGCATCTAACTCAATTCCAGACATTAGATTGGTGCCTTAGGCTTATTAAATCTACAGTTGGTATGGAAAGCCTTTTAGGAAGTATGGGATGGAACTCATTAAATATACTTTGCATAGCCATTAGCATATCTCCTCCCAGGTAACACACGTGTGCTCCTTTTTCAGCACAGGCATGTCTCCCTAGTTGAATTAAAGGGATGTTAGAGAAGATATATATACTGTAAAACTGCTGAAACTTATTACATTACAAATATCTCTTGCTCAAAAATTACCTGTGACCCTGATGTTATTTTAAGGCAATAGCATTGCCTGTGTATGTATTTTCCTAAATCATTGCAACATTGTAAAACATTATTGTATTTTAAGGTAGTGGTACCATTTATATAGTGCTTTTACACATGTGGGGCTGTTAATTTATCATTTTCAACCTTAATGTGGAAAAGGCATTTGACCAAATTTCATGCATACTTTGGAGGCTTTTGCATGAAAGGCAACTTTATGCAACTATTCAAGGCATATACTGTACATGCAACCCAATTCCTTAATGTAGTGGTTTCAAGGTTTATAACTAAACAAGGGAATCTTGAATAACCGCCCATTTTTTGGCATGGAGAGATCTGGAAGAAAACATTCTCAGTTGAACTTTATGGACGGATGTCTTTTTTCAACCTCATGTAATATGTAACTATGTCATTATTAGCTAAAAAATGTAAGGTACTGTACAGTAAATCCTTCCAAGATTTAAAACATGAATTCTATGTACAGTAGATAACTATAGATTTGTGGGGTTTTTTTTTCAAGCTACGCGCTCTTTAAATGACCATTTGACACAATTTACTAGATACATCCTTAAAAAAAAGAAAGATACACTGACAGAGTATAACCTGACCGCACTATACACTGACACAGATTATAAACTGTGACTGCACTATACACTGATCGGGACGATGGGACGACACATGGGGGAGAGGTGGTGACATATGGGGGAAGTGAATAATGAGTGAGTGAAATTAAGGGAGTGACAGTAGTGGAAGTGATAGAGGTGAGTGAGTGACAAGGGGGGAAGTGGGTGACAGAGGGGCAGTGGGTAGCAGAGGGGCAATGGATGACAGAGGAAGGAAGTGGGTGAGAAACGGGGCAGTGGGTAAGAGAGAGAGAGAGGGCTGTGTGCTAGAGAGGGGTCTGTGGGTGATATATGGGGCAATGGGGCAGTGGGTGACAGAGGTGGCATTGGGTGACAGACTGTGACATGGAGGGGCAGTGTTTTACATGGGGGGCAATGGGTAACAGTCCCTACCTTCTCCTCCATGCTTGCTTGCAGCGATCGCTGCCAAGTACTCTTTCCTCGCCTGCTCACATGGTGGTCTCACTCCCACGGCAGTTCTGCTGCCTCTATATGCAGCTGCAAAGCACAGGCGTGAGAAGCTTGGTCTGGTTAGCCCGGCCACAGCCCGCCCAGCACATCAAATCAGGGATCAGATTAGAATTTTAGAGCAAGCCTTACTGGCTCCAACCCTACTCTGGCTATGCCCCAGTGTATAGTTGTATTCTTTGATTTGCACAACACTGCGTCCTCTACACCATGGATGATCTTCTGAGAAATTATTTGTGTCACATAATCCTCATTGGATGAACATCATATTGAAAGAGGAAGACCATCTCTGATTACGGTGGTATGGTTTTACTCCTTATGAAATTTTTCTTTGACATGTTCCATCACATGTTTTTTGATGTAGAATATTTCATTCTTTGATTCTTCACATATGGTATATGTATAAGCTTGATGTTTTGTGCTGTGTTTGCCAACAAGCTTCTTATGAAATCTGAGCGCATCATTAAGAAGAAAATCACTGTCCTCCTCTAATAAACTTTATAGCTCTCAGTTTTTTATATCTCTCAGCTGGACATTCAAATACTGTAGGCTGCCAAACATTTTCCTTCCCAAACTCTTCTTCTTCCCTGGTGGCTGTGTTTTTAATTGATCTTCAATTGTAAAGCTCAATCCCATAAAAAGTATTTTTTTTCTGTTTGACTAGATTTCCTGTTTAATTTTTTTTAAAAACCTCAAAAGTTTATAGTCAAGAATATTACATATTTTATAATTGGTTAAATTCCAAAAGTATTCGATAACACCCAGACCTGCACACTTTTCTTTAATTGCAATATTTCGACTTTTGTTCAACACACCTTCGGTGTTAGAACTTTTGTTTTACAAAATATGAATGATGGGCAGGTTCACGGGTTGAAATCTAAACTTTTGTGAAACTCGGAATTCGATCGGAATTTCAAATCAAACTTTAGGATGAATTTTCAAACTATAGCCAAAACCGAAGAAAGCCTCATCTATGGTTATTTTTTTAGGCTGATTTTTCCATGTTTTTCTTCTTCTGTACCTAAATACCACACCTAAATAAGCAGAATTGTATATGACTGGACTTTTCACTGTAAATGCTGACCTTTTCATGCAGTTATTAGAAACAGTTGATACCAGATAAATAATATACAGTTTTAAATATCATAAAGTACTGGAGACTAGGCATTTACACCTTTTTACCAGGATCATACATTGAGCAAAACAGGTAAATTAAATAAATTGTAAATTGTAAATTTAATTCACAAAACTCTGCAGCCAATCCGAACTTGGGAGTTTCCTAACCAGCCAATCAGAGTGATGCTGGTCTTGTGAAGGCGGACAAGAGGGGGTGCTGAATCTGCCAAGGGCATGGGCATGGTTGCCAAATCAGCAGCCACTTGCTATTCAGAAGCCACACGCTGGGTTGGGATCCTCCAAGTCTGGTGGGGCAAATGGAAATTCTGAGAACTTCCACGCATCCCAAGACATGGGTACTTGTACTTCCCTCCTGTCCAAACACCTCAGACATCCTCTGTTGCTTTCAACTCCGATGTCCTGTCAGACCTACTGGCACTAAGTTGGTAGACATAGTGGCCGGTCAGAACATTGGTTCTTGAAATCCCAGCTCATTTACTGTGTACAAAGCATATATGTACTTAACACACTTTAAAAAACTATAAAATATATACAGTGGCGGCCGCCTTTAGCCTCGTTCGGCGGTTTAAGCGCATGTCATGAAACAAGAACTGCATTTCTGAATCATCCCCCTCTCTCCTTTGCAGCTTCTGCCTGTCAGTTCTTATTTCAGCTGCATGGAGTTTGCATACACATACTGTGCCTGTGTGACATGTAACAATGTTGCATTTCTTGCCTCTGGGCATGACATCAGTGAGCTGCTTCTGCAGCCTGTGAGATCCTCACCAGAATGGGCTAGTCTGCCCCCCCTTCTGTTTGTTCAACGATAGTCTGTCCCAAGACTATTCCCTTTACCCACACTGCCCCTCACTTCCTTTTCCACCATAACCTCTGGATGAGTGAGCACTCTGCTGTAAACTCCTGTACTGGTAGGATTATCTTTTTCACCTGCCTTTAACTACCAAGCACCCACAGAGAGACATTATCCCAACACCTACATCTCTACACAAGTTCCTGTTTTGTTACCTGCTTTCCACAAATAAAGTAAAGAAAATAAACAGACTTGTTGTGCTTGGAAAAGAGGGCCGAGTTGACACTATCTGGGCTAAATCATCTTACATATGACCCTGGCTTTCAGAATAGTGAAAAAGATACCGTGTGCCTTACAGACACTTATAGGAGCTGCTACTCCAGACTCCATGATAACACAGAGCAGTCTCTGCAGACAAAAGAAGCACCAAGCAGCTTACACTGCACAATCAGCAGCTTTGCACTGCCAGACAGGGCAGCAAGCCTTATACAGCAAACTGCACATAGCCTGCAGCCTTACAAATAAGCAAACAACCTTTGAAGACAAACAGTGCTTCTTACACAAACCTAATTACCTTTCTCTGTCTGAGTTCACCCTCTACATAGCTACATAGTGAGGAGCCACCATCTCACCTACCCCTGCGCACATCCCCATGGCTAGCGCCATCAAGGGCCACGCTACCGGACAACCGCCAGGACATGGGTCAGAGCCACCGGACACCTGTGAGTACAGCTACCCCAACGCTGAACGCTGCAGGACACCGCTCGGCATCATCTGAGACAGTCGCCCATCGCTGACACAGGTAAAAGACCGCACGCCACACGCACTGGCTAAAGGCCTACACACACCTACAGCATGGCAGAACTCAGAGCCTCACCAGACATCACGCAGGAAAGCGATCATTCAGACACAGAGACCGTTGCGCAACTGCAACAGGCGCAGGCAGGCGCAAGGCCCAAACGGACAGTCACACTGACACAAAAGGCCCGCAAAAAATATGAGGCTGACATTGACGCACACCGCGAAAAATTAGAGAAGGCCTGGGAGGACACTGATCGTGAAATAAGTAATGTCGCAAGTTCTAGCGATCAAGAAACCCAGATCAAACAAGCCATAACTTTAGATTAAGTCATACCATAGACGTTATGTAACGCTGTCGCAGGCATATTTCACCTATCTGACAAGAACTAACACAGAAGACAGCACGCGGGAACGCGACCTGTAAAAGGCGATTGACCTGGAGCGCGATGGCATCGTGCATACCGCCATCGCAGTCGCCCAAAGCGATAGAAAAGAGCTCCTCCTGGAGACCGCTTCACAGCGCTCAAGCACCTCCAGGCACTCATCAAGGTCAGCAAGATCAGCGCAATCTAACGCGTCCAGCGCAAGCGCTATCAAGGCGCGAGCCACCGAAGAGGCTGCACGTGCCAGGGCCGAATATGGTCGAAGAGAAGAGGCCGTAAGGGCAGAAAGAGCGCGCATAGAAGAGGAGGAGCAGAACGCCGCCGCCGCCACCGCCGCTGCGCGTAGAAAGGCCGAATTGGACATGGATCTAGAAGCTCTAAGCAAAGAGGAGGACGCCGCTGCCGCCATAGCCCAAGCCGAAGTCTTAGAAGCAGCTGTGAGACAGGACGGTGGGGAGCTACCGTACAGACGGATAGCCTCAGAGGATCCAATCCAACGCACTGAAGACTATGTAAGGAGCCTCTTCAGTGTGAACACCAACTCACCATCTCAACACGGAGGGAGTGACTCCACAGACACCAAAGACTTGCTAGGTCCACGAGGAGAAGACGCTGTTCCTTCAATGGTACACGCTGCCTGGGATAGCCACAGCCGCAACAGTGATCCACACGCCAGTGCGCACACGGATGCACCACAACAGGCTCGCAATTCAGGTACACCCACACGGGAGAGAACAGCCCCTCACACTGGCCAGCAGCCATCACGCGTCCATGCCAAGGAAGAGGCGACCGCATGGACCCCCCCAGCAACTACCTCAGAACGGGACAAACACGCCGATGCCTGAGGCCTGACAGACATAGTCAAGTACATGATCCGGCGTGACCTGGTGCAAGCAGGACTCATCAGTTTCGACGAACGCCCTGAGAACTACCGGACGTGGAAGTTCACGTTCAAAGACGCAATCAACAGCTTGGACTTTTCAGCAAGGGAAGAGCTCAACCTGCTATTCAAGTTCCTGGGGAACGAATCCAGGGAGCACGCGAAGAGACTTCGGGCGGCAAACGCGCACGAACCCCAAGTAGGCCTTGACCTAGTGTGGGAAAGGCTAGAAGAGTCCTACGGCAGCCCCGAAGCAGTCGAGGATTCGCTCTTCAAAAGAGTCTACAGCTTCCCCAAGATCACAACTAAAGACTACTCGAAGTTACGAGAGCTCGGGGACCTGCTGCAAGAACTGGAGTTCGCAAGGAAAGACCATTCCTTAATAGGTCTCAACGTCCTAGACTCAGCTCGTGGAGTGAGACCCATCCTGGAGAAGCTACCCTTCAACCTCCAAGAAAGCTGGATTTCACAACTTTCCAAATACAAAAGGGAGAAGCAAGTCGTCTACCCCCCATTCTCATTCTTCGTGAGCTTCATCCGCGAAGCGGCAAGGACCAGGAACGATCCCATTTTCATCTTAGGTACGCAAACCACACACAGTGCAAGCAGCCTGAGGAATGAGAGACCAGTGGCGAGATACGGTAAGAAGAGAGCGATGTGATGCATCCAAATTGGTTAGAAATCCTCCACAATATGTGTGAATAATACTGGATGATAACAAAGAGTCCATGAAAAATATGGCCAATTATCAGGTGTGGGCTAAGTGTCTAAGTGGGGTCTGTTTAACCTCCACAGCTGAGTCACCATATGCACCCACCCTAGTAACCAATATATAATGAGCAGAGGCACTGGTAAACATATATATGCAGGGGCACTGCGGCCCTTACCTTAGTGCTTGCAGGACTCCTATGCATCCAGGGCGTGCTGATCATCCAGGAAGGTATACAGCAAGTAGAGAGATGTTGATGTAAAGCACAGCCACGAATTCCAAATCAGCATGGGACCGGAACAAATGATACAGGTGAACACTCCAATCTTGCAACAGGTCAGGTTTATTGCATGGTGGTGCAGCAAAAATAGGACTACACGAACGCACCTACGCGTTTCATCCGCGTAGACTTGGAGGATCCCAACCCATTTGTTCCGGTCCCATGCTGATTTGGAATTCGTGGCTGTGCTTTACATCAACATCTCTCTACTTGCGAGATACGGTAACACTCAAACACCCATCTCGGTCCACAGGACAGACATGCCCCCTACGACCCACGCGAGTCCCGGCCAGGCGGCCGACAGGGACAAGAAACCAAGGGACCTTAACAAAGAATGCCCTATACACAAAAGGCCGCATCCGCGTAACGAGTGTATCGGATTCAGAATGAAACCCATAGAGGAGCAAAAGAACTTACTCAGGGAATGGGGAGCTTGTTTCAAATGTTGTGCTTCCACAACTCATTTATTCAAAGACTGTAAAGAAGAAATCAAATGTACAGTGTGCGAAAGTGATAAGCACGTGACATCATTACACCCAGAGGCGCTGACGCTCCATCAATTCAACAACCCATCCTCCGCAGCGGAGCATGGCGGGGAGGAAGGAGGAGAGCCAACATCCATCACATCTCAGCGCACCGAGGTTTGCGGAAAAGAAAGCGACAAAATGTCCTGCTCCAAAATATGCCTTGTCGCAGTGCACCCCCAGGGACAACCTGAGAAGGCTATTCGGATGTATGCAATCCTCGACGACCAAAGCAACCTATCATTGGCGAAGACGGAGTTCTTCAACTTGTTCAACTTACAAGACAATGCCTCACCCTACCCCCTCAGAACCTGTGCAGGGTCAACTGAGTCAACATCGAGAAGAGCAAGCCGTTACGTCATATGTTCAGTGGATAACAGAGTGAAGATAGCTCTCCCCACACTCATCGAGTGCAACCACATGGCCACAAACAGGGACGAGATTCCCACACCAGACGTGGCACGCCATTACCCGCACCTCAGAGGAATAGCCAACTACATCCTGCCGGTAGAACAAGGCGCCAAGATCTTGCTGCTGCTCGGTAGGGACATCATGAGGGTACATAAAGTCTGTAAACAGCATAACGGACCCCACAACGCGCCATACGCCCAAAGACTTGACCTAGGATGGGTGATAGTGGGCAATGCGTGCACTGACAAAGAGCATGGACAAGACTATGTTGACACCCGCAGAATGGTGGTAACAGAATGTGGACACACATCTCTCTCTGAACCATGTCTTGGCCATCTCCAAGTGACAGAAGGGCCAAGTGAAGAGAAAAGACAAGGTCATACCCCTGAGATCAACAAAAACATCCTCACATCGGGGGGATGTGACAATGGCCTAGGATGCTTAGCGGTTCAGATAACCAAGGATGACGAGTCGACTCCACTGAAGGAAGAAAGTAACCTCCCAAAGGTGACCGACAAAGGGATCGTCCAAAAGACAATAAACAATCGGACGATCCTCTCGCGAGCAATGGCACGGCAAGGACGTACAGTTGTTCCTCTCCACAGAGTATCCAGCGATAAAGCAGCCAGCTGTCACGGCTGGCATAACCGCAAAAGATTGCGCCCCACAGGTGAAGCCACAGTGTCAAAAGGACTGTTCGTTCACACACGTAAGAGGAGACAGTTGCAGAGACATTTCCCAAAAGGATTTACAAGGACAAAAGAGACTGTTCTTCGTCATGTCCAGGGAGAGAACAACCTCCTGACGGCAGTCAACCAAGAGACACAAAAGCGTTTCATCAAAGTACGTGGAGATGTTCTCGTGCAAGAGAAACACACCGATGACCTATGGTGCACATCGTTCCAGACAACAAGGGACGACGACAAGCAAACACCATCGAGGGAAGATAGAGGATTCCCGAGGTTAACAACCAAGGAGCTCTCCAAAGACGGACCAAGCAGTTGGGTGAACCCGCTACCATTCCGTTCACCAAGAAGGCGCTTCCCAAACAATGGAGAACATGCCATCTCTAGGTTCACTTCGCACCTCTGCGACCTACAAAGGGAACCAGAGACCAAAAACAACTTTGTGGCCTTCATCCAGAAGATATTCCTTACCGGCCACGCAAAGCCAGCACCTCTAATGAAGGAAGGTGAAGAATGCTGGTACCTCCAATCATCTGGGGCCTACCACCTTCAGGAACCCGATTAAATCCGGGTAGTGTTCAGCCCCAGCGCTCAGCTCCAGGGAGTCTCCCTGAACGACACCCTCTTTACTGGACTAGACACGACAACCAGTCTTCCAGGACAACCAGTCAACCAGTCAACCAGTCAACCAGTGTTCCGCTTCCGCAAGGAGCCAAAAGCTATCTCCTTCTGCCAAACGCCAGGTGATAGAGCGACAGGCTACCACGACTGGCATACCTACAAGGGGATGCACTCTGTGGGTAAAACTACAAAGACAAAAAGACTGTTCTCTCACAAGGCTAAAAGGAAACAGTGCCAGAGACTTTTACACAAAGACATTGTGGTGCAACCAGCAAACCTGCAGCTGTGCATCCACCCTGCATCCTTTGCCAAAGAACCTTGGCCAAGGGACCTTGATAACCGTGATACCGGCCGGTGTCACATCGCTATGTGGACATGGACTCTTGCATTGTTTGAGAATGTGATGTTATTTTTGTTATGCATTGCACATATGTTCCACGTATTCAAATTATATAGTGGTATCTCCAGATACCAGACGGGGAGTGTCATGGAACAAGAACTGCATTTCTGATTCACCCCCCTCTCTCCTTTGCAGCCTGTCGGTTCTTATTTCAGCTGCATGGAGTTTGCATACTCATACTGTGCCTGTGTGACATGTAACAATGTTGCATTTCTTGCCTCTGGGCATGACATCAGTGAGCTGTTACTGCAGCCTCTGAGATCCTCACCAGAATGGGCTAGTCTGCCCCCCATCCTGTTTGTTCAAAGATAGTCTGTCCCAAGACTATTCCCTTTACCCACACTGCCCCTCACTTCCTTTTCCACCATAACCTCTGGATGAGTGAGCACTCTGCTGTAAACTCCTGTACTGGTAGGATTATCTTTTTCACCTGCCTTTAACTACCAAGCACCCACAGAGAGACATTATCCCAACACCTACATCTCTACACAAGTTCCTGTTTTGTTACCTGCTTTCCACAAATAAAGTAAAGAAAATAAACAGACTTGTTGTGCTTGGAAAAGAGGGCCGAGTTGACACTATCTGGGCTAAATCATCTTACATATGACCCTGGCTTTCAGAATAGCGCAACTTTGAAATCCTAGGGCAGATGCAGTGTTTGATGCGGCATGTTCTGGTATTTAAAGACGCGGCCGTGTGCATTTGTATTAGCGCTGTCTCGGCATGAATGCAGCATGAACGCGGTGAAGTGCGTGGCATTCGAGAAAAAAAACCCCAAACAAATCGGAGATGTTGGAGAATAAAAGGGGCCGTGACAGTATATAAATAAAACGAAAATTGTTAGGTCGTCACTACACATATTACATTTAGTTTGCGTAAATACTGAAGTATACTTGGGGACACTAACCCTGAGAAGATAGGTCAATGTCCATTTTTTGTTATAATGTGTCAGGTTCAAAATTTGATCTCACCCTCTTACTCTACTACACCCTCCTTCTTCTGGTCACACAAACAAACACCAAACACTAATCCACATAAAACACTAATCCACACCAAGCACTCACCCACACCAAGCACTCACCCACACCAAGCACTCACCCACACCAAGCAATCACCCACACCAAGCACTAACCCACACAAAGCACTAATCCACACCAAGCACTAACCCACACCAAGCACTCACCCACACCAAAAACAAAAGCAAATGCAATTAAAACAAAAATGAAAGAAAAATATGAATATACTTGAGGCAGTTTTGCACATTTCTATTCCAGTCGACAATATCAGTCAATCAGTTGCAGTTGCTTAAGATACTTGATCATTTGAATAGGTTTTTTTAAATAGTCTCCTCCTTCTAACTAGCCTTACCCGGTCTTTGTTTTACTTCATTCTGTACTTTGCCTGACTTGGAAACAGACATAAACCACATTATTATTTATTATCATTATTTTGCAAAATAGTTTGCAAATGGCATAAATACTTATACAGGATGAAAAAACAGCTCCAGATTACACAATGCTATGATTAGTTGCATTAAATTCATTTTTCTCCATAATCCAAAACCGAAAAACACAACACACATTTTTTTTTTTAAGAACCAAGACCCAAACACAGGCTCAAGTGCACCTCTACGTTATTGTTGTTATGCAATTAAAGAACCCAATAGAGCCACAAATATGCTGCAAAATTGGCAAAAATAAATTTGCAACAGCTACATCTTTTCAGCCCACACTGTGGTTGCTGCTCCTTCACTGTTTATTTCTCGTTTTCGACTTGAGGATATGATCTAAATTCACAAGTAAGCAAATGGATTAACCCTTTGAAAATTTCCACAACAATTCTATGTAGCACGACAATCATGATCATTTAAACCTCTAAAATACATGACAAATACAAAAACATTCTTTATAATAGTTTTTTATAACGCAAGCTAACTTATTATGCCGGTTGGTCCAATCTGCAATAATAACCCCATTATCTGATTTATATCTCACAAGCAACCCACCACTGAATAATAAAATGAGTTAACTTTAATAATTAAACACACATAGCAGGAAGCTGCATATCCTGATTCATTGAAGCACATGCTTTTTATTAGCATTTCTCCATTTCCTAGATACAGATAAACATTGCATTGCATTTTATCTTCCTTTTATTGTACTGTAGGTAGGTTAATTGTATGTTCCTTTGAAATCTCCCAGGAATTGTTTCTGCTAGGGAAAGTTATAACAAGATGTGACATCCACTCCTAGTTAATCAGTGTTCTGCTGCAGTGAGTACATGCATCTTACACTTTGTCCATGACACTGACCAGATTTTGAAGAGCAAAAATTGCAAGATACGCTTACATTTTTATAGAAAAAGGTATAAGTTTGTGGAAAAGCTTTCACATAAACTCCCAAAAAGTATATCTTAATGATACACTTAGTGTAAATCATTTGCCTTGAGAGGCAGGAGGTCTCTTGTGACCTGCATGGCAACCACAAGAGACTACCAGACTAGCTACTTTCAGCTAAATGTACTCTCATATTAATATTTTAAAATGCCATAATGCATTTCTGAAAACCTCAGAGGACCGATGCATCAATTTGCAAGGTCTTCACTCCAGGAAATAGAAACAGGCATAATCTGCCATTAAAAGAAATTGTTCATTATGTCTGCTTCTTGTGAGCACATAAACTATGCCCCTCACATTCTTAAATTGCAAATCCTCACTTTAATGCTGAGGGAAACACCGTGCCCTTGGGCTTTATTGTCCTATTGTTCATTAGTACAAAAAGGTTTGTTGTGGTATGAAATTTTAAGCTTGTTGCAGTAATCAATCAGCTTCAAAGCATCTTTCCTCTGAGCTAGAATCATTGCAAATAAATCAATTAAACATAACGTTTCTATTTCCAGGCTGCTCGAAATACAGAACTGAAGAATACATCACGGGGTAAAGTATA
Organism: Ascaphus truei; assembly: GCF_040206685.1. Lineage (NCBI taxonomy): Eukaryota > Metazoa > Chordata > Amphibia > Anura > Ascaphidae > Ascaphus > Ascaphus truei. The sequence continues at coordinate 63,829,203 of NC_134483.1, forward strand.
GACCGCCATTACAGGGAGGACGTTATGTATTTACACAGCAATCATTCAGGTCCATTGTTTATTTCATTTATATGCGTATATTTTTATAGCACCCACCAGGTGCGCATCGCAATAACAATGTTAAAAACATTACACTTACACATATAATTAGTCACATCGAATAAGTGCATCACGACATAAATGTAACTTTGGGAGAAAGGAGTCCCTGCCCCGAACAGCTAACTATCTATTCATGTAGGGAGACAAACAGAATAGGGGTGTCTTTCAACACATCGTTAGAGTGTGTATAAGCGCATACTACACTGTAGTTAAAAGCATACTGTACTTAGTGAGTAGAGGTCGTCCGGGACTATTTAAATGCTTAGTTGAACAGGTGATCTTTTTACAAGTTAGAGTCCTCGGCAGACGAGGGGTAGGGAGAGAGCATGTGAGCTGAGTTGTGCAGTAGGTGAGAGAGAGCTGTAGTAACAGGAGGGGGGGGGTGATGGGGGTCTAGGTACAGAAGAGACAAGCCTGATCAGAGCAAAGAGAGTGAGTAGAGCTTTAGTGAGAGATTAAAGCTGAGTTATACAGTCAGGATGGGCAAAGGGGTGTATAGCCTTGAAAGAGGGAAGAACATTTTGGTAGTGTATGCAGAACTTATTAGGGAGCCAGCAGAGAGTTTTCAAGAGAAGAGAGCCACAGACTGCACAAGAGGATTGTTCTTCTGGTGGCTTGTCACCTAGCAACAGCTGGTGGGATACGCAAGCCTCACGAAGAAAGTTGAGGCAGGCCAAAAAATGCACTAGCCATGGCTGCCTGTCCACATGACCAGAAGTGTGAACCAGATTTTTCCTCAGTGCAGAGAAAAGGGAGGGTGTAGTCTCTGCAACTGCTACAGACTCCATGGCTTTTTTTGCCAGGGTGTCTCTTCATTTACTCTGCAAAAATGTTTAAAAAATTCACCAAAACATCTATTTTCCTCTGACACGTAAGGTTCAGAGAAACAAATATCTAAAAATGAAAATAAACAAACTTGATGTTTGATGGCTCATCAGCTCCATTTTGTTGGATGATTTGGAGGAAGGACCCCAGGTTTGGTAAAGAGCAGAATTATATTGTATACTTCATTCGAGGGGGAAAGTAACAAGAGGAGAGAAGATTATTCCTTGTTCAGGGTTAAACTAAAAAAATCTCCAGGGGGTAAAATAGCAGGTGTTGCAGCTCGCACAGGGCTTGTGCTACATTCCCCGGTACCAGGTAACAAAATGGTCCACCTTGGACAAGGAGCCTGTAGCAGGTGCTGCATCCTTGCTATTGGCCTCAATGCAAAAGAGAGAGGTGTCAACCGATTAACATTAATACTCTAGGAAAAATAGTATATAAGGTAATGGGGTGCATGGGGAGTGGGAAAAGACATATACAAAAACTGATCAATAAATGGTCAGCACAAAGAAACCCATATTGTTGCACAACAATGTTAATTTATATGAAAGATATAATATCTTAGACAGGGTGAATAATCACTGATAATAGTGATACACTCCACTGAGAAGGGTTATACCAGTTAAAATAAAACAATACCATTTTAATTAATCTATAACTCTTCTAAGTGCACAAATTGATATATACAGTGAAAATAAATGAATACAAATCCCCAATTGTGAGGTTGATACTTCGAGATCGGAGCTTATATTCAGTATAAGTAGATGCAATTAGTAATATATTGCATTCTAGTCTCCAAATTCTCCCGAAATGACACCGGATATAAACAGAGGTCTATAAGCCACATATGTTCTCTGTGTACAGTCTCCGCAGTGGATACACAGTGTTAGTTGGTTTAAGTATACCACACAATGTTACCACATCAGAAAGACTGCTAGGGTATGTGTAGACTCTAAAATGAATACACTGTTGCCATTTAGTCCCCATTACTTATGAGTGACACCACACAGGGTTAAATTTAGCATGTTTATACACCAATATACACACACCTGTACCACTATTTAAACGCTACTTACCGGCATAGATCATTGCTCCACCCCCCCTTGAAGCGTACTACTGTAGCTACGCGAAACGATTGTCAGGTCTGCTGACGTTGTGACGGTGACGTCATCCGGTGTGGACTGATACTGACACCAGTTGAGAACGCCGCATGCTGCAAACTCTTGTATGGCGATAATATCTCTCTACACTAAAATGTATTCCGTGTAAGATATACCTCCTTGGTACTGCTACGGGCATTTGTGTCCTATTCCAACACTAGATACACTTGTAATATATGTGTCAATAACTAACACGCATTGTTATTCAAGCTACCGCTACTATTACATATATATGACACATTTGTAACATTATGTGCGTCCCTAGCACACTGCAGCAGCAAATGATTAGGCAACACTGTATGGTATATCGGACTAACTGGCAACATTGTATTCATTTTAGAGTCTTCAAACACAGATTCACATCAAACACCAGAGAATCATCTTACTGTATCTCAAACTCTTCCAAGCAATTCAGCGTAGACCTCAACCCAGTAGGTTTCTCTTCCACTTCCAGATCCCTAAAAGAAAGACTGTTACCGTGGCAAGAGGTCACATCAGACAAATCTGTACTTAGAGTAGTAAACAAGAACCTTTCACTTTTCCTCAGGAGATTTCCTTTGCAAATTTCTGCTTCCTCAAGAAACTGCAGTCCTCATCTAGACTCCACCCTTTCTTTAGCTCTAAATCAGGGCAGGATAGAGCTTAGAAGTTTTAGCTAAGCAAGCCATCCCTTCCCATTCTGAAGCCAGATGGTTCAGTTCAACCAGTTCTAAATATAAAGAACCTAAGAAAATTCATCAGACAAAAAAGATAAAGATTGGAACGTCTGTCAGACATTAAGTTTAGTCCAACCCTACTTCTTTTGCCTGAAAATAGACTTAAAAGATGCATTTCAAGGAATAACAATCTATTCCAATCACAGGAGGCTTCAGATTCAAATGGAAAGGGCATTTCTACCAATGGACAGTCATGATTTTTGGCCTATCCAATGATACCTACACTTTTACCAGGATTATAAAGTCAGTAGTGACTTTCTCTGTCTCAAAAGCTTTTAATGTGTAATTTAACCAGACAACATGCTTTAGCCATGTCTGTGTCCAATTTAACCATACAGAACTTCTTTAATGGTCTTTTATTCCTCTCCTTCCTTTTAATCCTCTTCTGGAACTGCTTTGTGATATGGTTATAAAACACACTCTACCAGTCTTTTTGATGTGGTAACATTGTATGGTATACTTACACCAACTAACACTGTGTATCCACTGCAGAGACTGTACACAGAAAACATATGTGGCTTATAGACCTCTGTTTATATCCGTGTCATTTCGAGAGAGCCTGGAGACTAGAATGCAATATACAGTATTACTAATTGTATCTACTTATTCTGTATATAAACTCCGATCTCGAAGTATCAACCTCACGATTGAGGATTTTTATTCATTTATTTTCACTGTATATATCTATTTGTGTACTTAGAAGGGTTATAGATTAATTAAAATGGTATTGTTTTATTTTAACTGGTATTACCCTTCTCAGTAGAGTGTATCACTGTTATCAGTGATTATTCACCATACCTAAGATATTATATCTTTCATATAAATTAACATTGTATGGCTGAGTGCAATAATATGGGTTTCTTTGTGCTGACCATTTATTGATTAGTTTTTGTATATTGTCCTCAATGAACTGGAACTCAGTAAAAGTCTCCAGGTCCAGTGCATTTAGTGAAGAAGGCAAAGAGCTGTTACATCCAGATGGTGAGGGTCAGTCTTGCAGGGTAGGTCCCTCCTTCGAGGGCATATAATATAACACCCAATGGACTAACGACTCTATGCTGTTTAAATTTTCCATTCTGGCATTCTACTCATCTCTAGTCAAAGAAGATGATCTGGTCTTAAGTACCAATATGGGCATACCAAATATTAAAGCACTAATAGCGCCAGAGATTGGCCCAGCCTTATACGCTATTAGTAACTATTCCCATCCATCTGTCATTTAGACAAGTTATTGCGAACCAAGCAATGTAAAATATCAAATGCCAATCGTCCACTCCAATTCACAGTATGTTGGACAAGGTGGAGAGGAAGGGATTCATGGACCTCAATTATCTGAGAAGGTCCTGTTAGCATCAAAGTTTGCCTTCCTGAAATTGCTAGCAGGGCCACACTAATTATAGGTCAGACCTTTAATTATGCTACTAGTGCATGTAGGTTTCACTGATTAAATTCAGTTGGCTTGTCCGACACAGCTTCATGGGTCAACTAAAATATATTTGTGACTCGGTCAAGGCCAGACAACGCAACAAGTGTTTCTTGGACATGTAGAGAAAATACTAGAGGTCCCTTTCATAAAGAGGGTTGGTCCATCAGACCCAATGGACCAACCCAGGACACCTCTAAACAGGGCCAAGCAAAAATATCCTCCTTCAAACACAGATTCGCATCAAACACCAGAGAATCATCTTACTGTATCTCAAACTCTTCCAATCAATTCAGCGTAGTCCTGAACCTGGTAGGTTTCTCTTCTACTTCCAGATCCCTAAAAGGGAGACTATTACAGTGGCAAGAGGTCACATCAGACACATCTGTACTCAGAGTTGTAAACAAGAACCTTTCACTTTTCCTCAGGAGATTTCCTTTGCAACTTTCTGCTTCCTCAAGAAACTCCAGTCCTCATCTAGACTCCACCCTTTCTTTAGATCTAAATTAGGGCAGGATAGAGCTTAGAAGTTTTAGCTAAGCAAGCCATCTCTTCCCATTCTGAAGCCAGATGGTTCAGTTCAACCAAGTTTAAATATAAAGAACCTAAGAAAATTCATCAGACAAAAAAAGATAAAGATTGGAAGGACTGTCAGACATCAAGTTTAGTCCAACCCTACTCCTTTTGCGTGAAAATAGACAGAAAATATGCATTTCACAGAATTACAATCTACTTCAATCACAGGAGGCTTCAGATTCAAGTGGAAATGGCATTTCTACCAATGGACAGTCCTGATTTTTGACCTATCCAATGACACCTACACTTTTACCAGGATTATGAAGCCAGTAGCAAATACAAGCCTGGGACAGAAAAATTCAGATTTGATTGACCAGATCAGTAAAGGTGCTAAGAAGCTTCACCAAGCAGGGAAAGTGGAGAAGCAATTAATTCAGGAAAAGCTAGAGGTGCAGGAAGCACTGCAGAATGCAGAGAGGGTGAATCGTGTCTCCCTGGAGCAGCACACACCAGAGCTGCATGCAAGTCTGCAAGCGTCCAAGGAGAAGCAGCGAGTGCTACAGGAACGGCTGAGTACCCAGTATGTCCCCACAGAGCAGCATGAGGAGCTGAAGGCCACACTGCGTGTCACCAGAATATCGCTGAAGGCGGAGCTTAGATGCCAGGTGACTCTATATGAGAGGGAGCACGAGAAGGTCCAGAGACTAGAGCAAGAGCTGGAGAAGCAGAGAGGCAACTCCATCTCCATGAGTCAGTATGCCAAGGAGAAAGAAGCCTGGAAAACAGAAGCAGCGGCGATATTGGCGACAAAAACTGCAGAGCTCCAAAAGATAAAGGAGGCGCTGACACAAGCCCAGAGCAAGCACAGTGAAGAGGTGAGGGCCCTGAGAGGGGACTTGCAGGATCAAACTGAAGTCCTGCAGATGCAGATTGCTGAGCGCAAAATACAGCTCACCAAGAGGGAGGAGGTGACCGTCCGTCAGGTGAGGTGCCTGACATTACGCTATGAAACGGAGATGGCCGACATCTACAAGCGGCTGGACCACACGGCCAATGAGGGGGCCCGGCTGCAGCTGGAGCTGGATAAGGTCCGGGAGGAGCACAAGCAGCAACAAGTCAAGAATATAGAAAAGGTAACAGAGTTAAACCTTGCTCTGAATCAGCTGACAGATCTGGAATCGCGACTCAACTTCAAAGAAGCTGAACTAGCAGCCGCACTGAGTGGGAAAAGACGTACAGAAGGACTGCTTCAAAACTTGAGGAAGGACTGGAGTCCAAGTGTTCTGGCCGCAAGATGACAGAGAAGCAAAAACGCGACCTGAGGGAGGAGCTTGAGGCTCTGAAGACTGAGCAGGACGCTACATTGGACTCTAAGGCTGCCCAGCAGGAGGTTCCTCAGCTGAAGTTGGAGAAAGAGGTTACCACCATAAGACAGACACTTGGGTCACAGAAGCGGTCCATGGAAAAGAGGGCGGTAGAGATAAAGCAAGTGAGGCACACCAGGAAGCATGACTGCAAAACCATTGTAGTGTTACAGTCTACTGTCCACAAGGAACGGAATGGGAAGACCAAGGTGCGATGTAGTAGCACAGTAAGACGCCAGTTGTACTGCAGTACCCATGGGACCCATAGTGGATTCCTTGCAAGGAAGGCAGCCGCTGTGAAGAGACAGTTGAGAATGGGACTGAAGTGTGACCATGTTCGTAAGATGAGAAAGACATCACTTGTTATCCAGCAACACTCCCAATGGAGTAAATTAAAGGGACAAGAAAGAAAGGCCCAAGCCTACGAGTCTGCCGACGGTAATAGAGCGGCATCATGGGGTGCACTCAGGGTTGATAAGACCCCCACGCAAATTGAAGTTATAAAGATAAATGATGTGAAACCCAACACTGAAGGTATGCTGATGGAAAAAGGTCCAAAAGCCATCACCGCTAAAGCGGAGTTGCTGTCTTCACAAGAGAAGGCCAAACAGTCGCTGGCGAGTGTACGCAATGAGCTGACCGATGTCAAGCCTCTTTTACAGGGTAAGGGAGACTCTGAGCACAAGAGGACGAGGACAACGATGCATCTTCAGGATTTGCAGATCAAGGTCACAGTGTGGCGTAGAGTCCTGGCAGAGAGAGCTAATAGACAGCAGGATGCTCAGGAACCTTTGCAAGAAGAGACACAACAAAAGCGGAGCATCAACCTTAAACTGAAACTGGCACAAGACAAAGAGATAGTGAGGTACCAGTCTTCAGGCCCAGATGGCCTGGTAATTACCCCAAAATGAAAATGCCTAAATTGGAAGGCAAGGAAAAAAAAAAAGGTGGAGGGAAGGGCCGAAGTCTGACAAAGAGGTGGGTGCACAGGAATAGTGCACAGGCCGCTCACAGGATAATGTTTCGCTGGGGTGAGGGATATGTGGTGCCATCGCTGTGCTCTAGGGGCTGAATGGGGCAGCTATTGGACTTTTTCACCACAGAGAGTTAATTTAATCCTCCTTGGAATGGCTATTCAGGTAATAACTAATGAAGCTAATCAACCTGTTCTGAATAGTCAGGAAGTGCTTTAAAAGGCTGGAAGCTGCAAGGCACAGTGAGACCGTTTTCCCCAGAGAAGGGGGGAGACAGAGGAGCTCCCCAGCTAACGGAGGCTGGCTAAAGAAGGGTGTGAGACACTGCTGAGAGAGCTGTCCTGAAGCAGTGACGGCTGGTTACAGAGGAGCACATGAATTTCCCTGAGCGCCCGTGGGGATGAATCCCAAAGAGAAGAAGGAAGGACGATAGACTGTGCTGAAGCAGGGACATCGCCAGCTGGACTTACAGATAAGATAAACCCTTATTTGCTGTATACAGAGACTTTATATGCTCAGCAATAATATCTGTTTGGGGTGGAATGAGCTTAGCTATCCACCCGGGTTAGTAAGGGTTGGAGCTGAATGTGTAGTTAGCTTTCCTAATGAAAATAGGATTTGATTTTATTGTTTGGTTTTTCTTAAAGGGACAGGGGGGCCTATTCATATTATTTATCCCTGTAAATAAACCCCAAGTATAGAGAAATACAGCGTTTCCTGCCTCATTTGGGACAAAAGAGACTGCAATGTGGTGTCGGCATCAATATATATACACACACACACATATATATATATATATATATATATAATACTCTAATTAGGATGATAAATAGCAATATAAATGATATGGTACAGAATTATGAGATATGGCAGTGCAATCCTTAATTGATAAAAAAAAAAAAATAATGTACAAACGGCTCAAAATCTGAGGAACAAACTTCACTAAACTCAGTTGCTCTTGGGCTACATAATAATGATTACCACAATAAATCCCTGCTTAATGTCTTGTCCCTGAATAAAAGTCCCTCCATTATGCTTTATTTCCATTTGGTCAGCATGTGTTATAGGAGTCAGATTTTTTTTTAATATACATATTATATTATATACTTTACTAACTCATTAAAAGGAAATACTTTGAGAGGTTGCATGCAAGGAACAAACATTGTATTTATTGCACATATTGACTAGGAATACTGGCAAAAATAGATAAGGTAGGGTGCATAAAGGAAGAAGGGACAGATGTCAGACCATCATCACCTTGGTGCCCAGAATATTTGGTATTATAGGCAAAACAATTCAAACAAATAAAAAGCTATCTTTCTGACTATTGTAAACTTCAGGCATCAGTGGCCTAAGAAGAACCAGAATGTTTTTGATATCCCCATTCCAAATGACATTCCTTTGCTACTAGGGAAAGCAGCTGCTGACACTGAGTCAATTGTGGCAGAGGAAGCAGATGAAAGCAAATGAACCTTCAAGCAGCTCCATGCATCTTGTGGTTCTTAGCACCAGCAACAGGGTGCAATAAACTTCCATCACTCCAAGAAACACTACGAACACAGAGACCCATGAATATCACACAAAATTAAAGCAAATGTATCCTTTTATAGTAAAAAAAAAAAAAAGCTGAAGAAGAAAGCATTAATTAGTGAATAATGCTTCAGGCTTCAATTCTGCCACCCAGGACATAAATCTGTGTCTAAGATGATATACAGTATTATTTGGGGGGGAATTAATACATAATTACAAAATTAGTCTGTCAAATGTGTATTTTTAGAATAGGAGCCTTTCATAGAGATTTGCAGAAAAGTAGTAGAGTAAAAAACAAACAATGAGACATAAAACTTTGCATTTTGGAAGATTTTCATGTGACAGTGTTTGTTAAAAGAAACATTGAAACAAAGTGGTTGTATTGCATTGTAGAATCAGTCCAGTACAAACCTGGCAAAGATTATATTCAGTTGAACAAAGCATTGTAAAAAGGATTTATTAACATAGGCTGTATTTGTGATAGTTAACTTTGTATCTATTGATTTCTCAGATCAAATTAACTGAAACTAAACCATTTTAATAATCAATGTCAGTCTTGAACAGGCTGCAAATCTAACAGACAGAATACTGTGAAGTAGATAAATCAGGAACGCTAACACGCAGACTGGGCTTTATTATGAGTGGCTTATATCATATTCAAGCATATAGTAAGGGGTGGACAAAATGGAGTTAAGCCTTATTGGTAGGCCAACATTACCAATGTGGCTCAGTGAGTAAAGACTCTGTAACACTGAGTTTGAATTAAGGGAACCTGGTTCAATTTCCGTTGTCAGCTCCTTGTGACTTTGGGCTTTATGAAATAAAGTTATTATTATTAGTAAAGGGGTGCTTGAGCAAGACTAGAGGAATTACCAAGAGCTTGACGATTGTAATTTAATACTAATTACTGTAAATCCATCTCCTATAGTAATCAAAGCTCATGGTCTGAAGACCTAATTAACAGTATCATTCTTTTATCCACCAAAGAAAACAACCTGGAGGTTATCATATCTCATGACCTCAATTTAACAGGGCATATGGGATCACACTATACTCTCTCTGGCTCTCTGGGATGTTAGGCTGTACACAAAGATGCCATAGAAAACAACGCAGTAGTGTCAATTTATCATTGCCCTCACCTAACGCTCTAGTTTTATCTTCTTGAGGCTGTAAAGAAAATTGAGGTGGCCCATGAAAGATAATGGAAACTTATCAGGAGAGTTAACAGATCACATTATGTACAGAAAAAAGGATTCTAAGTGCACTTATTTTACTCAAAGACATATTCTCTGCACTAACACTGATTTCAATAACCAGACACAATTTGTCATCATCCATGTTGGATAAAAAAATATACCGTATGGGCAATTTCAATGGTTAAAACGTAATTACACAAAGAAGAATGTAAAGAAAAAATGGCTAATACTGTAATAGTTGAGAAGGATATATGAAGAGTAGGACTTTAGATAGAACAAAATTGGTCAATAGGAAAACATAGGAAATAGATACGGTAATGCACAAATTCATAAACAAAAAAAGTCAATCACAAGAAATAATGGAGAACAAAGTACACTTTATTACTAGGTACAAATAGACAGCACCAAAGAAAAATAAATATTATAAGCAAACATTGGAATATGTTACAAAGAGATCCTATATTAACGAAATGTATTGCAGATCTTCAGTTAGGCAAACCAAACCAAATCACCAATTTGGCCATTTTTACAACGCAAAAATGTTTTTACAGATGTGGAAATCGAATGTGCACCACCTTGTGAATACGTGAAAAATAGAAAACAGGAATACAAATCAGCAATTACAAAAGAGGTGCATAATATAAAGAGTTGTATTAACTGTTGCACTTCTTATATCATCTATCTATTAGAATGTACCTATGGACACCAATATATTGGACACTACTAGGATATAAAAATAACATTTATTGGGTGATGCTCCGGTGACGTAACCGTGAATGGAAGGGTAAAAGGAGAGCTCCTGACACCCTCCCTATAACGCGATCAGAAAAGCACTCCAATCCAGACGAATTTCACCCCAAAAATGTCTAACAGCCTCCCTGGGGTGCCTAGGCATGACGGGGAGGAACCAAAAGAAATCGCAGAACCCCATAACTAAGTTCTTCCACCCAGCACAGCGACAGATGGAGCTGGCAGCAAGCAGCCAAGATGGCGACGAAGAACACGAGGACGCCGCGGAGGCGGCTGATATGCACCAGCCAAGTCCTGCACAACAGCAAGAGCTCAACCCGGCTTTTTTCGAAGCCCTGCTCCTCAGAATGCGAAAAGGATTCACACAAGACCTCGAGAAGGTTTTAAGGGACATTAGAGAGGATGTTAACAAACTGAACTCACGGGCAGACGAAGTGGAGGCGAAAATTGCAACGATGGCAGACTCACACTCAAACTTGGAGGATGAAATGGCGCGAATGGGCCACGAAATTGCCGAACTAAAAACCACCATTGAAGATCACGAAAATAGGGACTGCAGGCAGAACCTGCGGTTCAGAGGTATTCCCGAGACGGTCCTCCCAGAATCCTTACCAACTTACCTCAAAAACATCTTCTTAAAGCTGGTACCAGACCTCACAGAACACGAACTCCTGCTTGACAGGGCGCACAGAGCCCTTGGCCCTAAATCGCCAGACCCAAAGCGTCCGAGAGATATAATCATGAAGTTCCACACATACACGGCGAAAGAAAAGATCTCTGCAGCTGCGAGAAGGGAAGGCGGCATCAAAATGGATAACTACATAATTCAAGTATTTAACGACCTCTCCAGATGGACTGTCCTAAAAAGACAAGGGATGAAGCCCCTCATAGCACTTCTTAGGGATCGCGGAATCCCCTACCGCTGGGGCTTCCCCTTCAAGCTCATTGTCCCGAGGAACGGGCGGTTCTTCACCATCACCGATCCTGACGACATCAAGGAGTTCCTCGAGGCGATAGGCGTCCCCAGCCGAAGAGACGGGGAGAGAGAGAGAAGCCCCCCCAGAGCATCACGGGCAGACCCGGCTGAAACACCAAGAGCCTCGGAACGAATCGCCAGTCAAAAGACCCAGGGAGCAACAAAACCTGCCTCGCAAGAACAAGATGGCTGATCCGCGTGCATCAACCAAACCTCCACACCACACTAATCTCTCGCCCCACCTAGTCTAACTCTCCAATACTACCCTCCCTTAACTCTCCTTATCACAACCACCAGGAAATTAGAACCCAGATCCCCCCCGCCCCCCCAATCTCCAACCCCCCCCCCAAGTCTCCCCTTCCCCCCACTCCCTATTGCCCTTCCCCCCCTTTTCCCTCCCTCCCCCCCCCTTCCCTATCCTTACCTCGTCCGTCCCGAGCCGGGCCGTCCGGAGCCCCAGCACAAGCCAGCAGATGACGGGCCTATCTCCGCTGAGATAACAAAGTGGATCCATCCGCCAACGGGCCCACCACGGGACGTGAAGAAGTCGTCAACGTCATCAGCCCCGAGGAACGAGTCCCAAGACCAAGACGGCAAGGCCTGCACGCGCGCAATGGCGCAATAACCCCGAGGGAAAAACGACCCCCTCCTACCTCCCCCCTTCATACTATTCCACCCCCCCGGCCATACATCCCGAAAGAAAGGAAACTCAACACCGAGGCACCCGCACGGTCAGGGCCGCCGGCCCCCTGAACTCCACTTGGACAAGGGAATCCCCCTCCCTCCCCTCCCTCCCAGGCTGAAACCACCAAGAGACAGGTCGTATGAAAACAACACCCCCACCCCCTCCCCCCCCCTCCCCCCCCCCCGACCACCCCTAAAGGTACCGTTGATGTTCCACCAAGCGCCCCCCCCCCTTATCACTCCCCCCTGATACACCTGGGGCCCTAGAACTGCTGAGGACTCGATCAATGGCAAGAACTAAATTAACCCCTCACGGGGTCGCGAACTGCCGCAGATAGATGATGTCCTAACGATGAGATACGCAAACCCAAAAGTGTAAATAGATGTCTTCCCTCGCCCCCCCCCTGAAAGAACAGAATTCGAAGCTGATATAATGACTAATACTGGGCGACAAAGACCCACAGTTGTTTAATGCAGCAGTGCGCTGCAGGGGGGGCGCGAGACTGCCGACGGGGGGAGCGGGGTTTACAGAGGCCCCATGCGCTTCCCGAAGGCACTTAAATTAAGTGCCGGGGGAGCTGCAGGGCCTCTGTAAACCTAACTTACCGTGGCTCTGGCGGCTTCCTCCCTGCGTCGCCATGGCAACGCGGCGTCAAAATGACGCTGCGAGGTCATGTGACATCACGTTGCTATGGCAACGTGACGTCATTACGCCGGAGCGCGGGTAAGTTGGGGTTGGGGGAAGGGGGGCGCGGGAGTGAGGGGACAGCCGGCAGGGGGGCGCAGGGAAAAAAGTTTGCGCCCCCCTGGTTTAATGTACTGTATAAGCAATAATCACTCATAGCAAGGGTTAACAACACTTACAAACGGTCAAGAAGATTTCCCATAAATTGTAAAGTATACCTATGCTTAGAGAGATAAGCCAGCTCCCCCCCCCCCCCCACCTACCCCCCTCCCCGAGGGAATGAGTGACTGGAGATATACACTGTTGTGATTTTCCTTTTTTCTTTTGCCTTTGCCTAATAATGTAACCCAGTAGTCTGTATATTGTACTGCAATGAAAAATGTTGATGTAATGGGACATATCATTAAACCCCAAGCTCTCTCCTCCCCCCTCTCCAACACCCCCTACCCCCCATCACCCCCCACCCAACCCGCCTATTCCACATCCTTTCCCCCCTCCCTTCACCCCCTCCCCCCCCACACATCCCCTCCCCCCCCCATCCCACCCCCTCCCCTTCCCTCTGCACACGCACCCTACCTCCCCCTGTCCCCCCCCCGCCCAGATAAAGTACAGGATAAAACCTATTAATGCGCCTTGTACCCGAAATCTCAATCCATCATAGTAATGGTTAAGACAGAGTGGAACAGACATCTGATAAGTACTTTAAACATATGCGCCTAGCAATGCAAACCTATAAAAGACATTTTATCATGAGGGGAACTGCGAGGATATCATGGGATATAACCCTGATTTCCCCTACACCCTAAGGTCCCATCCCCCCACCCCCCCCCTCCTCCTTCCCTCCCCCCCCCCTCTTTTTCCCTTCTCCCTCTCCCTCCCCCCCCTCCCTTCCCACTCCCCCCTCCCCCCTCCCCCACCCGTCTCACCTTCCCCACCCCTCCTTGTCCCCCTCCCCCCACCTCCACAAGGCTCCCCAAACTAGAGTACACAAGTTTCTCCCCAAGGCTATACCCAACCTCAATACCCCCCCCCCCTCACCCCCACCTGCAAACTTAAATGGGAGGGTGTCGGACCTCCAAACCTGGAAGTACACCACGATTGACGCCGCGGAAAGATCTCCCGGGGACTTCCCGCCCAACCCCTGGACACGAAGGTGCCATAGGGGAAAACAAAAGGGCTATCAGAAAGCCCACTTCTTACTTACCTCTTGTGTGCCCCCCCCCTCTTCCCCCCTACCTCCCCCCATCCAACTCCCTCCCACCCAACTCCTCTCGAGCTCCTCACGACAAAATGACCCACGAACCAAACAGCGCCCCAACCAGCCCCCACCCCAATAATAAACAAACCCCGTCATGGGATAAATACGGGTTCCAGGCCTCACAACCCTGGAAGCACGACCCCACAATAATGTCATCAATTAAAATCACTTCCCTAAATGTTAAAGGCCTCAACTCAACTAAAAAACGTAAGTTAGCTCTCCAGGAACTTAAAAAACTCAGGAGCGATATCATATGCTTACAAGAGACGCATTTCAACTCTAATGATCCCCCAAACACATTCAAGCAGACCTTCCCCCAGGCCTTTTACGCCTCCTCCCAGGTTAAAAAAAGAGGAGTAGCCATTTTAATAAGGAACAGTGTTTCATTTGCCCTTACCAAGATTACCCGAGACCCAGATGGCCGATACCTGCACATACAAGGTTCCCTCTCTGGAAACCCTATTTCTATAATAAATATATACGCCCCAAACGAAAATCAAGTTCAATTTATCCAGGACCTGCTAGACTCCCTTGATCAATCAGCTCTAGTTTCATTGCTCATAGTTGGCGATTTCAACATGGCCCTATCTCCCGACCAGGATAGAACCACCCTACCGTCCACCCAGTACGTAGCCCAGACCCAACAAAAAGCGACAAGACTTAGGGCCTCATGCAGTAAGCGTTGATAAGGATTTTTTCGGCATTTTATAGCCAAAATTGGGTTTGAGATTCAGTAAGCGCCGATAAGTGCTTGATTTCGGCAGGTTTCGTAGCCGATAATTTTGTTATGGCCAGTCGGCTGCCGATAAGCCTGTTTTCGCCACTGATCGCCACTTTTTTAAATCGGCTGGATTCAAGTACCAAAATCAGCTTATCGGGGCTGATCGGCACTACGAAATTGAGATGTTAAGGCCAATTTCTCCCGCCAACTAAAGTTGGCAGGTTGGAGGGGAGAACGATCGCTAAGGCTGCCGGAACGGCACTTAGAAAAAAAAAATCTTCTGTACATCAATGGAGTCAATGGAGCGGGGACGTATAACAGTATAGTACTGTTTACGTTTCATTGCTCACAATACAAACGTCATTTGCATTACAGTGTGGGGGGCATTCCCTGCATTGTGTCACAGCTGATGTGTATTATTTGCATAACATTGTACTTTTACATGTTTTCAGCATTTGCGTGTCACATTACTCATCATGTGATGATGTGTCAAGGGAAAATACTATACTCAACTCTTAAAAGAGAACCTCACATCATATCACACATTTTACTGAACTGAGCGACAATTATTTACATGATGTTACACATGTCACACATGTCACACATACACCGTATATTCATGTTCCTTTACATTACACAATGCTTGTAATGTGTGACGCATCTTTAAACATTCATGCACATCTTTCTTCTCATGTTTACATCTAGGTTTGGGTCCTCCCTATTTTCATGACGTCACTTATTGGACGCTCAATCACATTGCATGTTTACATTGTAACCGTTGCATTACAAGCACTTCAACCTAACTTCTACACACATGTACAGTAATTAATCATTGTGACACCTTGTAAACTCATTCTATAGCAACTATCCTCGTTACAGAAATGGATGCATATGCACACGACAATTCATTGTTGTCAACATGTGACAATAACATGGCTAATTACACATGTTACAGCAAACTTTTCCCACGTCAATCTCAGCCTTTTTGTCTAATTACATTACATGACTGACTGTTGCGTTCAGAAGTGTTACATGCATTGCACATTAAACTATTTATTTTCAAGCAATGTTTGTATAAAGCTTCACGTCACATCATTGGCAAATATCATCATTCCCTGCAGAATACACACAACAAATACTTCTAAGATCAACTGCACACAGCTTGGCACAGAAGTACTTTATTATGTTAATGTAACACCTTGCATTTTACTATGTCACCTGACATCAT
This sequence comes from Ascaphus truei, assembly GCF_040206685.1. Taxonomy (NCBI): domain Eukaryota; kingdom Metazoa; phylum Chordata; class Amphibia; order Anura; family Ascaphidae; genus Ascaphus; species Ascaphus truei. Next base: position 63,845,308 of record NC_134483.1, read on the forward strand.
CACATACCTATTTAAAGGACGCCCATTACCTGCTCATTCACAGCTACTCATTTCAAAATGTTGCGATTGTTTAGGAGACGGAGGAACATTCTTTTCTATGACATGCTTGCTGATCAAGAGAATGACATAGGGCAAGGGAGGGACAGACCGAGGGACAGTGACAGGGACAGGCACGCGGATACGACAGGGACAGGGAGAGGGACAGGCCGAGGGACAGGTAGAGGGACAGGAGATCAGAGGAGAAGACAGAGGAGACAAGTTGTGCCTCGTCCGCGTGTGTACAGGGAGAGAACCCTGTTAGATGGGATGAGTGAGGAGGAGATAGTAAGTCGCTATCGTTTGAGTTCAGCAGCAATATTATCTCTTTATGAGGAGATAAGGGGAGATTTAGATTTTTTGACAGCCAGAGGTCGTGCAGTCCCTGGGCTTGTTAAAATGCTGTGCTCATTACATTATCTTGCTTCCGCGTCATTCCAGACAACTGTGGGCATAGTGGGCGGGGTCTCGCAATCTACATTCTCACGGGCCTTTACCCAGTTTCTCTATGCACTCAATAGACGCGCTAGGAATTATATTCATTTTCCTACAGAGGCGACAGAGTGGCTGGAAGTCAGGAATGGCTTTTATAACATAGCAGGGATACCATGTGTGCTGGGTGCAATCGATTGCACACATGTTGCTTTGATTGCACCTAGTCAGAGTGAGCATGTTTACCGCAATCGTAAGCACTACCATTCACTCAATGTACACGTGGTATGTGATGCCACGATGAGGATAATGCATGTGGTACCCAAATTCCCTGGTTCCAGTCACGATTCCTCTATCCTGAGGAACTCTTCAGTCTTCCATGCGTTCGAAGAGGGACATTTTGAACATGGTTGGCTGCTGGGTGAGTACAGATTTGGATGTTGTAACACAAAACACATTTTTCTTTAGGAATGTTTTCATTGTAGAATCTTATCACTAATGTAAGCTTATGTGTGCTCCATTCATTATAGGTGACTCAGGATACGGAATTAGGCCGTGGCTATTGACTCCGGTGCTAAACCCTCAAACTGAAGCAGAGGAGAGGTACAATGCAGCCCATATATCTACAAGATCTGTTATAGAGAGGACATTTGGCCTACTCAAGACCAGATTTAGGTGTCTCGACAGAACTGGTGGTGCTCTTCTATACAAGCCTCAAAAAGTGTCTGATATTGTCCTTGCCTGTTTCATTTTGCACAATGTTGCACTCAGGCACAATGTACAATCAGACCTAGCTGAGCCTTTGGTAGACGAGCATCCCACCCATGTAGCTGCTGAAAATGAACAAACAGCCAGTGGTGGCCAGACACGCCAGAATCTCATCAATTCATTTTTTTCTTGTAAGTAAAAACATATATGTTCCTAGTACTACTTTTATAGTTTAATTATGTTATATTAACAATAATGTTTCTTTATATAACCTTCTGTTAGGACACAGATGAATATGGGTTGCACACCTTTCTTTTCTCTGCTGTGTGTACAAAGGGATGTGGCACCGGTATGTTATTGTTGCACAGGTTATATAATCCCTCTTCAATTGTACATTAGTTGTGTGTATGTGAATACAACTGGGGTAACAAAGCAGTAATATTTTAGCATTGTGTTGTTCCTTATGCAAACACAATACACATAGTATGGCCATAGTCATTCATTCTTCTAGTGTGCTTACCTACAATGTTATTGGTGCAGTGTAACATGTACATCCATATGATGTGTACACCAGGCTGCTTTACATTTTGAATGTCATTAAATATACATGGTGTTGCAAATGTAACACCAAATACACACTTTGCTGTGTTGCTTACGGTACTGAAGATGGCATGTCAATGTTTGCAATTTATATATTGTTCCATTGCATTATAGGTATATCTCCAGTATGACTGATCATGGTATGTATATTTGCTGACATCTGTCATAAGATGTGCCTACCTCAATCTTCCTATAATTATTTGAAGTAAAAACCCAACATATTGGTTTAAAGACAAATGTAACATACATGTACTTTCTGTATCATGTACATGCATTTAGCTACTATTGAGGTTTCATGTGCATTGTATTAGAAAATGATTACTCCCATTTCATCACATTTTATGTATGTTTCCTTATAAATTCCATTAATGTAATATAGAGGTGTTTGGAGAAAAGGGGATAACTGTACTTATTTGTTTACTTACGGGAGCTCATTCATCACGGATGCAATTGACTGATCATAACACTCCATGCATGAATGCCTGTAATCACAACAATGCGTAGTACATCTTATATTTAGCAATGTAGGTGTTTATTAATGCTAGGAATTAATAGTCAACATTAATTAAAATTTGTGACATGTGTATGTATAAGTCACACGTGTGTGGATGTGACCTACATGTAACAAGTGTCAAACTGTTAACAGAAACCACAATTTTGTCGCAAATGTTACTGTAATTTTGCATTTCTGATTTCCCACTATGACAATGTTGGTAATATATTTGGAATGTCATTCACGTCACTTCATCATTATCATGATGATAATTATCAAGTATTCTCAAAATTTAAACGTCAATCACTTGCACATTAGCATAGGCACACTTTTTAAGACAACTGTTTGTGTCTGTATCAATTTGTGTATGATCCATGTATAACACCGACAAATGATAACAGCAGCTTTATTATGGTAGCTTATATCATCATATTGACTGTACTATTTATTTTTAGAACGTTTAATAAACACAGTAAACTATAGTTAGTTAGGTAAATGAAATATACACAGAAACGTACTTCATTACATGATGTTGATGTAATATTCAGAACATCATGCATTGTAGGGGACCACAACATCTAGGCAATAACATTATTTGCTACAGTCCCAAACCATTTTATCAACATACCCATGTAACAAGAGATTTTTAACAAGAAATGGCTTGTAATTGTCCTTTACATTGGGAGAAGGAGTGGCTCAGTGAGTAAAGACACACACTGGCATTGAGAGTTTGAAGCAGGGGAGTCTGGTTCAAATCCCGGTGTCGGCTCCTTGTGACCTTGGCCAAGTCACTTTATCTCCCTGTGCCTCAGGCGGCAAAAAATAAATTGTACGCTCCACGGGCCAGGGACCTCAGCCTGAAAAATGTGTCTGTAAAGCGCTGCGTACAACTAGCAGCGCTATACATGAACATGCTATTATTATTATTATTGTTACATAGTTTTGACAGTCATACGTTCCATTACACAATAGAATACAGAAATGTGTTAGCAGAGTGGGAATGGTTGTTATATATAAAACACATCATGCCATAAAATGTTAGTAGTAATTAAAGAACACTCAAGAAAAATTCATGAGGCACTGTTTTGCAACATCATTATGTTAATTAAGTGCTTATGCAATATAGGCATAAGGGTATCACATTTTTAATTGTTTGTTAATAAGCGCTGCAAGCAATATAAAATTAGTTCCATATGTAGTATCGTAGTCGGTGGCTCCTCCTCACAATCATCTCATATAAAGGTAGACTCTTCTGAAATCATACATTGATCCGATTGTATCTTCCCCGACATCTCTGAAATACAGCAAACACATGATGGTCAAAGATGGCACCTTACTATATATGTATCCGTGACAACGCGTTACACAGCTCTATATGATTGTGTAGATACACACGTCAGTCACTTATATGTTATAACTACAAGTGTACATCATTATGTAATCTGTCATTAAATTAGTAGCAGGCATAACTATGTATATGAAGTGAACGTTGCCTGTATACTGAAAAATGTGCGCGCACATCTTAGTGTGCGCACGCACTTCACGCTTGGGTCGACTAACTGTTAGCGCATGCGCAAAACAATGCGTACGTTGTGCGTTCAATACATGTTGAAAATACCATTAACCATAAAATATTTATTTCAAATACTATGAAGGCGAAACTACATTCGTTCTAAACGAGTACATCTGTATTCTTTTTAAACAGACGTGTGTGGACAGAAAGCACGGCCGATAACACAATGCGCAAATGCAATACGTGTGACGTCATGTTAAGGCAGCGTGAAGCGCACGCAAACACTCCTCCCACTCAATTAACATTCGGCTAACGCCCAGTGTACGCCCACAAACACTGAGCCGCACGCATGACACACTGCAGTTACCGTAACTATAACAAAACAACACAGCCAATAGGCTTTGACGCGCGCACATCGTTTGGGGGCGGGACTTATATCCGTAATCCTTTTTAAGGACGCCTTGGCACATGACAAGGGTCCCACGTCATACGTGGTGGACTCGGTTTTGTATTTTGTAGATGTTGCATGATAACAAAACAGGTATGTGTTAGAGTTATGGTAACATGTTGCTAATATGTTTAAATGGATAGGAAAGTACGTATATTTATTCCGTCAGCAATGTGTACTACTCTTTCAGTTTCTACTATATTGTAATAGGAAACAATTTGTTTGTGATCGCTACATGTTATGCAGTCTGCAATGTTACGGTGTATCCACGCATTTAAAGTGAAAATGGTGGTTCGGAAAATTTTTTTAAAAAAATAAACGCAGAGTCAACGCATAACGATTGTTATATTTACCATTCTTGTAGAATTAACACTTCGTCTGGCTGCAACTGGTCGCTCCAGAAAAGCAAGGCATTTTAATCCATGCTTGACCCAAATGCTGAATCCTGTATGACACACATCTCCTCCATGAAGCGCTCATAGGAATCGCCACAGCTTTCTTCAAACAATTGGTCCGGAGGTAGGTTCATTTCTTCGGGTACCCATTCCAATGCATTTTCAGCTGAAAGGCTTGGTACATAATCATAGTAGTTATGTTCTTGTACAATGTGGGTTTCAGGAATGGAGGGTGCAGATATTGCAGCAGGTATCGATTCACACGGAACAGTAGTAGCGGATCCATTGCTATTGGCATTAGGAATAAATATGCCATTTAGCACAATATGTGTGCCCTCTTCCACGGTGAAATGTTTTTCCTTAGCAAGCTTCCAAAAACCATACCTGTCTTGTAGCTTATCCTGCACACGTTCAAAACAGTCATTAGTTGATAAAGTGAATCTTACTGAGGATTTAAAATTTCGCGCATGCCCAGGTTCTTGGTAATAAGGATACTTGGCTCTAATCAAATCATAGATTTGGCCCGTGTTGGCTTTGTGTCCCGACGCGGACAAAATCGCTTCTGCTATCATGAATTTGTATCCTCTGTGCGGATGCATATTTTTTAATAATTCATCAGCCATTGCAGATTAACAGAAAAGATGTCTGCAGTTCTCTGTTCTTTGCTCATAAGAATGAAACTGCTCAATTGCTAACTATTTGCTGTCTTTCCTTTTCAAGGTCATAAAAAGTATCAACTTGTACTCCTTGTTTGAAGCACCAATTGGATGTGTAGAAATAATTGGTTTCACGTTTGTGGTTTGTGATAGCCGTTTGTGAGACCAACATGTATCAATTTTTATCTACTTTCTCACAACATTGCTAGACTTTTAATTAAGAAACATTGTGGGTTGAGGAAAAATAACATTGACCACTGTCTGAAAATAGTGCTTACACAGCCATATAATGAAATACACACACACCTGCAAAAGTAAATGTTTTTTTTCCTCATAAATTTCTGTGTGTATTTGAAAGTCTGGTTAACTCCCTGTCTGCATCAGTTTAACTACGTGTCTATATGTATATATATATATATATATATATATATATATATATATATATATATCTCATAAATATATATATATATTTATATAATGTGTATATGTATATTGTAGTATATATATATATATATATATATATATATATATATATATATATATATATATATATATATATATATATATATATATATATATATATATATATATATATATATTACAATATGTCTGTAAAACCAAACTTTACATGTCTGTGTGTGTATATTACAACTTTTAAGGGCTTATATGTAAAGAGGGATTTTTATATTGGTGTGATTTATTTAAAGGTTAACATAATAGAGGCTTAAACTTTTATGGCCTATTGCATTGACCTGTATGGTAAATGTGATTTACCATCAAAAAATGTTTCTTTTTAATTTAGAAGGGCTGTAGTGTTAAAACCAATAATATATATATATATATATATATATATATATAATACAGGAGTACACATAACATATTGATGCCAGTAAGTAGGCCTTGTATGAAACCTATTTAAATGGTGATAAACATGAGTGAATTAAGTAATAAAAATTTGTTTTAGGCCAATACTGTTATAGGCTCACAGGTAGTATAGTTCACAAACATTAGGCCTGTATTATTAAAATACTGTGTTTTCACAAGGAAGCATGAAGTGTATGTTTTTTGTAAATACATCTATACCAGTTTAGATAGTACTATATATACATACACACACACACACACACACACACACACACACACACACACACACACACACACACACACACACACACACACACACACACACACACACACACACACACACACACACACACACACACACACACAAGACTCTGTGGAGATGTGCCAATTGTGATATCGTTTCTTCCTGCAGTGCAATCATCCTTTCCAGCACTGTCATCAGATCAGAATGGCGACGATTTTCTGCTTCCACAATTTTTCCCTCAGAAGCTACTATTGCATCGTATGTGTTAGTTGATGGACGATTTGGCGGTATAACTGTTTCAATTTGAACCTCTTCATGCTCACTTGATTGTATTTCTGTGTCTATGGCGGCATCATCATCATCATCTTCATTATCATGTTCTAAAAATAAATGTACACATTATTAAATGGCATGTTAATCTCTGCTGTTTTACTATGTCATTATACTGTGTCATAAGTAACACCTAACATGTTTCCATACGTTTCATAACCTCACATTAAAATCTACCTTGACTTACGAATAATGTTTGGACTCAATATGAAATATGAATGAATGAACACTTGCTCTAAACTCACAACTCCTACATGATAGTTAACATCACTAACACAATACATGTGCGTGTGTGTGTGTGTGTGTGTGTGTGTGTGTGTGTGTATATATCCATACATACTACATATATATTAGTGTACATTCAGAGATGTTCTTGAAACAAGAACACATAAATGATTAAAGTACAACATTACAATGGCCAAGCAAGGCAAAGGTAAGTAATATTTAACACATAATCCTGCTGTACACGGACAAGAAAGATGTTTGCAGTTAAATAGATGTGTGTTTTTAATTGCATGTGAATAATATGCACATGCAATGATTACATCAAGTAACACACCCAAATACAATGTTTTGCAGGTAAGTCAATGGCAGATTCTCTAAACATAGCAACTGACTCCTGGTGGACCATTACTGAACAGACGATTAATACATCAATATTAATAACACTATTCATTAATTAGGACTGTTAACATTTCCAAAACTTCACGTGTACAAGAACATACTTGAAAGTTTGGAAACAACACAGTCTTCAGCATACATACAATATTAATTAGATAATCTGAAGTCAACAAAACAAGGCCAAACACATATTTAGTGAATTATAACATTTATTTTTTTTGTTCCTTTTGAGAGCGAGTAACAGGCCTGCTTGTTGTCTCATGGATTTTCCTTTTTTGTTTTGCAACAACTTTAGCCACAACAGAGCCACTTTGAGTGGCCTCTGGCACTTCACGGGCAGGGCTTGTGGCCAGTGACTCACCTACAGGGCTTTTGGCCAGTGACTCACCTACAGGGCTTTTGGGCAGTGACTGTTCACCGACAGGGCTTTTGGCCAGTGACTCACCTACAGGGCTTGTGGGCAGTGACTGTTCACCGACAGGGCTTTTGGCCAGTGACTGTTCACGGACAGGGCTTGTGGGTAGTGACTGTTCACGGACAGGGCTTGTGGCCAGTGACTCACCGACAGGGCTTGTGCCCACTGACACATGTGAGCAAGTTGGTAGACACTGCACAAGTGATGGTTGGTCTGTTTCATGTGTGTCTTTTTTTGTTTGTGTCCAAAAACTGGTCAGTAGTAACTGCTTGTGCTGTTTTGTTTTTGTGGCCTCCTTTGTAGGTGTCAGCTCCTGATTTTGTACAGATGGCAGCGGTAGGATGTCGTCAGGAACCTGCACAGCAATGTCTGCTACTTGACCGGTAACATTCGGACCTGGGGAATGAAGATCAGATGCATGTGGTGAAAAATTACCAGCATGTAAAGATCCTGCCTGTGAGGTGTTGAAGTTGAAATGTGGTACAGTAGTCATTCTCAAGTAATTTGCTTGGGTTTGCTGAACAACTAATGCTTCGAATGAGGTGTTGATTTTTTGCAACTGTTTAGGCACTTCAATGAAGACTCTGTGGAGATGTGCCAATTGTGATATCGTTTCTTCCTGCAGTGCAATCATCCTTTCCAGCACTGTCATCAGATCAGAATGGCGACGATTTTCTGCTTCCACAATTTTTCCCTCAGAAGCTACTATTGCATCGTATGTGTTAGTTGATGGACGATTTGGCGGTATAACTGTTTCAATTCGAACCTCTTCATGCTCACTTGATTGTATTTCTGTGTCTATGGCGGCATCATCATCTTCATCATCATGTTCTAAAAATAAATGTACACATTATTAAATGGCATGTTAATCTCTGCTGTTTTACTATGTCATTATACTGTGTCATAAGTAACACCTACACTGGCGACACACTTTATTCGAGCTCGGCTAGTCCCACGAATTCGGGTATACCCGGGTGTATTGAGGTTTGTGACTGTTTTCTGCCCGAGTGCATTGAGGTATTTTCCAGGCAGGGATTGAAGCATTTTATTCCCGCTGGCTGCAATACTGCACAGTATATATATATACTGCATTACAATTCATGAATTTATGCCATCTGGTAGACACGCGAAGCATTGCCGCCTATTAAATCCTAATCATTATCATTTAACAGATCAGCCGCCCGTCAGCCAGGCATGAACCCAGGCTGGGAAGGCAAACGCAACGGGGCTTGTCAGAGGTGAGGAGCGGCGCATTCCAGGTATCTGCCAGGTACATACTGGGTATTTGCCCGAATAAAGTGTGTCGGTGCAGTAACATGTTTCCATACGTTTCATAACCTCACATTAAAATCTACCTTGACTTACGAATAATGTTTGGACTCAGTATGAAATATGAATGAATGAACACTTGCTCTAAACTCACAACTCCTACATGATAGTTAACATCACTAACACAATACATGTTAACATCACAAACAAAAATACATGTTAACATCACTAACACAAATAATGAAAATGACAACATAACATAGAAGTGCACATATTATATGGCCACCAACTGATACACTCACCTTCTAGGTGTGTTGAGCTGCATGACCCAGGTGAAGACACTTGTTCCGTCTCAGGTGACACATGTCCTCCAGGGGCAACTATATATAACAATAACATTAGTTGTACATTTACATGTGTAAATATTGAACAAATAGTTATTGTATGTTCTGTATTTATGAGTACCTAACAGCATCAGTTCATTAACCGAAAATGTGTGTGTGCAAGTGAACATAAATAGTTGTAATAACAATGTACATGCCTGTGTACTTAGAACTTTTGAGTTCCCTAACATACAACATACTATGTTTCTGCAGTAATGCGTGAGGATAAATTGATTAAATTTGTACATAAAAATCATATGTTGTGTAGTCATATCAGTATCATAATGTACATAACTATCATGAGATGAACATTCACAATGGTTATCATGAAGGTGGTCATATTGCAAAAAGTTTTGTTTTTGGTACAGGATATGTGTGGTACATTAATAGAAGATGTGGCACACCTGAATGTGGCTGTCACTCAACAAGACAACACATGCAGTGTGTGATAATGTGTCGTTGATAGTAGTTCAACTATAGATATGAGTGAACTAATGTGTGACGTACGGTTTGATAACTAATGACTTGTTGGGGCATTTAGTAGCTAGAGTTAAGCTTTCAAATGAGTGTGATTAACTTCAGTTGTGCTAGTCAGGTTGTAAGAACGGTATTCCATTCCCCAAAAACCCTAATCAGCCAGACCTTTCAATTACTTCAAACAGGTGAAAATGGTGTGAACTAAGTTGACCCTAAGATGACCCTGTAATTTGTGTGTGTGCTGAACCCCACCCCCTCTGTTGACGTGTATGCTGTGATGACATATTCATTGCAGCTGCTTTAACACAATGGTAGAGGAGCTAAATAGTCGTCTGCAGTGTTTAAGTTATGAACACAATGATATAACATATGCTACGTGTGCCTCATTATGCTGTCTGTATATGACATAAAGCAAAAATGGACCTTTTCATAAACAACTATAGATGTGTTAGTGCAAGTGATGTTTGTAGGCCGTTGCATGCAATATATTTGATGCATGCTTAGAATAGGCAGTAATGTCGTGTTTGTAGGAGTAAAATAAATAAAATACACAATAATATTATACATATTTATGTTCTGTACCTGTAGCTAGTAATAATTTCTCATTAGCATGTGTTACACATGTGTACTACCCTGTTGTTCCCCATCTTCGCCCACCATCAATTGCTTCCACTGCAGCAATGCATTTTGGGAATTCACATGTAAATGACCACGCAATGGCACGTGCTATATTAGTTACTGCTTTTAGTAGGACTACAACATATATGTCTATTTTGAGATATATATATATATATATATACAGAATCAGACATATACATATATAGATGCAGGTATGCTTATATTGTGAAGACAGTATAAAAAGCAGCGGAAATATGCAAAATAACTGTAAGCAACGACACGCCTAGTACAGTAATATTTCTCACCTGGTGGAAATTGTGAGGGATAAATTCCAATATCACGGTCACCGGCCAAGCCCTCCACGACGACGGGAAGTAATTTTGCCCGAAGCAGCTCCTCCAATGGAGTTAATATCAGACGTTGTGGTGTCGGCCCACCTCCAGTGCCAGTAGCATGCACGCGATGGTCTTGTATTTTCTGTTTTAATTTTGACCGAATATCGTCAAATCTCTTGCGACAATTATCCTTGACCCTGACACTATTCCCACACGCATTGACACCAATGACTATTGTGTCCCACATTTCTTTTTTGCTTGATGAACTTGTCCGCCCTTGAAAAACATAGAAAATATATGAAGTTAATTAATAATAATACAAGCACCAGTTTCCTACACTGCTAGCTGTTCCAAGAGAAAGCAAACATGCTGTTTTAAGTGTAATATGTGAAGCACATGAGCATTCACTACTAAACCTATACATGTAAGCAAGGTTGCATTAATATTGTATGCAGTTATCGCAAATTGAACGCCTGAGTTTTGTTGTCCTTGTAACACATGATAAAAAGCTGTGTTTCCACACTAATTAACATAGAAAGATATTCTGTACCCATATTTGCATATGAACAAAACTCAGATGACCTAGGATCACATGTATTTGAAGAATAAATGGAAAGGTACACTTACCTACTAAATGTCCATAGATACTGTCATAGTGCTCCAGAATCCCAGTGACAAGAGCTCTATTTTCCTGGTCATTGAAGCGAGGATTACGTGGCTTCTCCACACGTTTCTTCCGAGTAGGTTTAGGCTCAGAGCTTGGCTGGTGCTGACTGGACTCTCCTTCTTCCAATGGAAGAGACTCCAAAAGCTGGCCACCAGCAAGCACGCCACCACCAGACACCCCATCAGCAACTGAGCCACCAGCAGCACTCCCACTCCCAGCAGCAGCACTCCCACTCCCAGCAACAGCACTCGCACTCCTAGCACCAGCACTCCCACTCCCAGCAACAGCACTCGCACTCCTAGCACCAGCACTCCCACTCCCACTCCCAGCAACAGCACTCCCACTCCCAGCAACAGCACTCACACTCCCAGCAACAGCACTCACACTCCCAGCAACAGCACTCACACTCCCAGCAACACCACTCGCAGCAACAGCACTCCCACTCCCAGCAACAGCACTCGCACTCCCAGCAACATCACTCCCCTGAACAGTACGTTCACTCCGACGCGTACTCGCACGAGTAGCACTCCCACTCCCACCAGCATCACTCTTCCCACGCTTTGCGGGCATACTTACAGCACTCACAAAAAACAGACAACAAATGTACAGCCAATCACACGAAACACTTCCACATATAAAACAAGACAAAGATGTAAACAAAACAACAAAGGACAAAGCTCTCACAATACACAACAAGTCTCTCAGTCAATATGCAAATCTTAAATCACCCAGCTCTGTGCGTCTCTCTCTCTCTCACTCCCAACAACACAGAGAATGATTAACAGTACACGTTGCCTTTAAATATGGCGCGCTATCCAATACATGCTTGGTTCGCCTGATTCAGCAAGATTTGTGATTGGGCAACCTAACAGCACCCCGCCACGCACGCCGATACACCTGTGTGTGATCGGCAAATCATCGTGAGAGTGGGTGGATTTGTTTTCGGCTTGATTTTGAATGTATTCGGCACTTACTGCATACGGAGAGGGAAAATCGCCAATAACATGAGTAATCGGTAAGCTTGCCGATTTCACATATTCGTCGCTTACTGCATGAGGCCCTTAGAGAGATCTTAAAAAGTTTCTCCCTCACAGATATTTGGAGGGCCCAGCACGTGGGCCAGAGGGACAATACGTTCTTCTCGGCCCCGCACCAATCATACTCGCGGATCGACTATTTCATAGGTTCCACAAATGTCCTCCAGGCGTCCTCCCACTCCAATATAGGACCGATAACGTGGTCTGACCATGCCCCGATAGATTTGACCCTATCTCTCCCGTTTGTGAAACACACCTCCTATAATTGGAAACTTAACGATACCTTACTGAACGACCCCCAAACAGTAGACACGATTCGACACAAACTAAATTTGTTCTTTGAACAAAACAAAGGATCAGTCCCTCTAGCGTCAACACTGTGGGAAGCCCACAAAGCGCAAATCAGAGGGGACCTAATCTCCCTAGCATCTTATAAAAAAAAACAGAAACTAAAAACGCAAAAAGCGCTAACTGAAAAAATAACTACTTTGGAACACCAACATAAAAAGTCACCAACCAAGAAACTACTCAGAATACTTGAAAAAACAAGGACTGAACTAAGACAGTCCCAATTAGAGGAGGTGGAGAGAAAACTTAAATGGTCCAACCAGAAGTTTTATGATAAAGGCAACAAAGCTGATAAACTTTTAGCATCAAAACTTCGGGGCATAAAAACAAGGGGCCAAATTACAAGAATCCACACTAAAGGAGGCCACACCACTTATATCGAAAAAGAAATAGCCCAAGAATTTGCAAAATATTATACGGATCTCTACAATCTCCACCCCCCCAACCAAGACCCAGTAGACGTAGACTATATCTCGCAATTTTTAGCAAGATGTAGTCTACCATCTCTCACGGACGAGGAACTCAAAGCCCTAAATGGTAAGATCACCCAGGAGGAATTGGCACAAGCCATAAGCACCCTTAAGATAGCCAAAACCCCTGGTCCAGACGGCTTCTCAAACGCCTATTATAAAAAATTTAGCATGCCGCTCTCCCCCTTTCTACTCGATATGTTCAACTCTTTCCTAGAAGGAGCCCCGATCCCAGGCACAATTTCGGCTGCCAATCTAGCTATTATACATAAGGAAGGAAGGGACCCGCTGCAATGCGGTAACTACAGACCAATCTCCCTGCTTAACACAGACCTGAAACTCTTTAGCAAGATCCTAGCAAACCGGTTAAATCCTATTCTCCCCAGACTAATTCATATAGACCAAGTGGGATTTGTGTCAGGAAGACAGGCCTCTGACAACACCCGCAAGATTATTAATATCATTGACCACGTGCATCTCAACAAACTCCAAGCTATGATCCTCAGTCTAGACGCCGAGAAGGCCTTCGATCGGATCAAATGGACCTTCCTAGACAAAACCCTGCTCAAATTCGGCTTCTCAGGCCCGTTTCTAGAGGGGGTCAGAGCACTCTACCAAAACCCCACGGCATACTTAAAATTACCAGGAGGACAATCCAGTCCGATCCACATTAGAAACGGAACCAGACAAGGCTGCCCCCTATCCCCCTTACTATTCGCAATATCAATAGAACCACTGACGGCCCAAGTTAGAGCAGACCCGAACATCACAGGTATAACTATAGCTGACAAAAATTATAAAATATCCCTTTTCGCGGACGATGTCATTCTGACCCTATCTAACCCACATATCTCCCTCCCCAATCTCCACAAATTATTAGATGAATTTAGTCAGGCCTCAGACTACAAGATAAACAGGGACAAATCTGAGGCACTGAATATATCCCTCCCCGAAGCCACATGGAAACTTCTCCAATCAAATTACAAATATAGATGGAACTTGTCCCATATAAAATACCTAAGAATAAAAATCACTAAAAGGTATTCCATGCTATATAAAATGAACTATCCCTCCCTATTTAGTCAAATCAAGAGAGACCTTGAGACATGGAATAGATACCAGATTTCCTGGTTTGGCAGAATCGTCTCTGCTAAAATGAATATCCTTCCCCACCTGTTATACTATTTCCAAACCCTTCCAATCCCAATACCGCTAGCCGAGCTAAAAGATATTCAAAAGCAAATAATGCAATTTATATGGAAGTATCGGAAACCCCGAGTTCCGAGGTCAGTGCTCTTGGCAGCTAAAATGAGGGGTGGACTAGGAGTACCAGATGTGGTCAGATATTACCAGGCGACCCAGCTCAGGCAAGCAGTAGTCTGGAACAGCCCCCCGAGTACAACCTGCTGGTTAGAAATGGAGGCTAGCTATATATCCCCTCTCCCTCTCCCAGTATTGTTATGGTCCCCAGAATATAAAGAAAAACCTCCCCAGAAATTCGAGTTAGGAGCAATGAAATGCACGTGGTCTATCTGGTCCAAAAACAGAGGGAAATATGGCCTAACTTCACCCCCCTCCCAACTGACCCCCATACTTGGGAACCCTGAATTCCCTCCGGGATGCACCCAAGCCCAAATCGGTCTATTTCAGGACCTTCAAATTAACACGGTAGCGGATCTGCTGGAGAATAACGAAGCTCTGTCCTTCCATGAGCTCAAAGACAAATTAACGACCCCCCACCTCCCCATTTTTGCATTCTTACAGCTATGACACTTTCTCAGAGCTCTGTCTGCATCCTCAAAATTCCCCCCCGTAACCAAATTTGAGTCCCTCTGCCAAGTGAGAGAATACCAGAAGGGACTAATCACATCAATTTACAGAATAATCGAAAATTCCCTCCCCTCGCCCGCACATGCCTATATGCAAAAATGGTGTTTAGACCTGGGCGTACCCCTAGACCTCGAGGAGTGGGAGGACATCTGGGAGGCAGCCCCCAAAACTTCAATCTGCTCAGTAACAAAAGAAAACATATACAAAATACTATTTCATTGGTACCTGACCCCGAGTAGATTGAGCCAGATCTTCCCCGGCGCATCGGACCTGTGCTGGAGGGGATGTGGACAAAAAGGGGACATGGCCCACATATGGTGGACATGTCCCGAATTCCAGAAATTCTGGACCAGAATCCAGAGCTTGCTGGACGAGACCCTGGGCCTGGAGGTCCCGCTGGACCCTCTGACATACGTGCTGGGCAGCCCAATGGAGGACATCCCGGCCCCCGAGGCCAGACTGATGTCAGCCATACTCACAGCAGCAAGATGTACGGTTGCAGCAGCCTGGAAACAACTGAAAGCACCCTCAAGAAGAACAGTAGTAAACAGAATAAACTTAGTCATGAGCATGGAAAGGCTAACAGCAATGCTCAAGCAAAAAATGCCACAATTCCACAACACCTGGGAACCATGGATAAGTTTAGGAACCTCGCCACCAGACTAGACCCAAATATAAAATATAACCCACCTCCCCTCACCTACCCCCGACACTGGCAATAAGAGAGGAACACCCCAACACCTCCCCCCCCCCCTTCCTTCCTGAAACCTGCCCCCCCCCCCCAACCCATCTTATGTCGCTCCCATCTATCCCCCCCCAACCTGAGTCTCCCCCTACCCAGCTCTTTCTTGACACAAAACTGAGAAAAGGCTTTATTGAGATTGTCTCCATAGAATACAATCAAGTCAAGTTATTCCCATACGATTGTTAAATACTGTACTGATTGTAACCCCTGAATGTAACAACTTTTATCTGTCTCCAATAAAGGAAAAAAGATTGTTAAAAAAAAAAAAAAAATAACATTTATTTAGAACATAGAAGGAATATAATTAATAGCAATAAAAAAACACAGTGTTTCCAGGCATTTTATGAAGAGTCACAAAAAAGACACCAAAGATTTGTCAACAATAGGATTAGAACAGGCAAAATTCAAGAAACACATTGGATGCATAGAATAAAAACCCTCACGTCCCAAAGTTCAAATGAAGAAATTGACCTAGCTTGTAATGAAGAATTCTGGGAGGAGAGAAAGGAAAGAAGAGAGAGAGAGAGAGAAAAGAGAGAGAGAGAGAGAAAAGAGAGAGAGAGAAAAGAGAGAGAGAGAAAAGAGAGAGAGAGAAAAGAGAGAGAGAGAAAAGAGAGAGAGAGAAAAAAGAGAGAGAGAAAAAAGAGAGAGAAAGGGGGAAGGGAGAAGGAAGAAGGAAGAAGGGAGAAGGGAGAAGGGAGAAGGGAGAAGGGAGACGGGAGACGGGAGACGGGAGACGGGAGACGGGAGACGGGAGACGGGAGAAGGGAGAAGGGAGAAGGGAGAAGGGAGAAGGGAGAAGAGAGAGAGAGAGAGAGAGAGAGAGAGAGAGAGAGAGAGAGAGAGAGAGAGAGAGAGAGAGAGTGAATATTACATGCACCATACACATTACTTAAGTTATGGTGTGTGAAAAAGGCAACAAAGAAACCACCACCTTTAGCTTAAAGCCAATAAAGAATAACACTTGGGAGCACATCACATCTTAGAAAGGTCTGCACCCCCGCCTTTCACCATTAGCACCAAGCATACCTTGCTTCCACTGCAGCAAGGGTTTCTGGGAAATGACATGCAATTGAAAACACAATGTGTCATCTTTTGCCTGAAATCCATTTTTACACGGAACGCTTAAACGCAAATGCTCTGCTGTTCCCACAGCTTTTAAGCGCAGCATGGGATTAGATGCAAAACCAGTCAAACCACTCTCAGACAGCTGTTTCCACCTTCTGGGTCTCATCAGTGTGAGGTTGGTTGTACTGGCTTTGCAATTTTCAGGCTGAGTAGATTTACTATACAAATTGCAAAGACACAACCCCAGGCAGGGTTGCAGACCTGGCTAAGACATGCAAATGAGCATACAGTAATATTTCCATTAGCTATATGCTTTGCTGTGGAGGGCTTTTTTCACATTTTTTTTACCCACCATAACTTAACTAAGTATGGTAAAACCTATCCTTGCTTCATTTTTGCATAGCAAAATCATAGCTACATATATCCTTTTTTGGACGAGCACCAAGCTTTATGAACAATAGGTATTTTATTAATGTATAATGTTTTGTTCAGTTTATTCTCTATTAGTAAAATATGTATTTTTTTAATGTGATATCAATTGAAATAAAGATGAATTACATTTTCATACAGTATATAAATAAGGACATTCAGCTGGGTTAGTTTGGCAAAAATGGGTCAAAATGATTATATTCAACTTTTAAGTAATGTTTTTTTTTAATATTAGTAGTAACATTGTGTTGAAGACGGCAATTATGTGAATAATTTACTATAGATTAAACCATTAACATATTTTTGAAGGGTTTTAAAGATTAATAGACTAACATTAACTCACCTATATAAAGAACCCCACATGCTACTTGTTATCCCTGATGAAGAGAAAAATCCTTCACAAAAAACGATGTACGTCAGTCAAACGGACCAGACGCGTACTAAAGGAGGGACCAGAGAAGGTAGATGAGCTTGGACCTAAAGACCCTATTGTAGCTCGAATACACAGAAGTATACATATGTACTGTACTGTATGTCTTGTTAGGGAAATCAGTGTTAGTGCAGAGAATAGATCTTTGATTAGTTCACTTTGGGGCCAATTCTCTATACAGTGACATACAGCCAGACATACACACCTGATCTCACCCACGGCTCCCTGCCATCTCTTCCCCTGTAAATGGTGTTAACCTTTACATTTAACACTGACTAACCTTAAAACTTGCCCCACAAATCAAGCATCCCAATAGCCTGCACTCATGGCTATTGTCCCACAGTCACTTATACCACCCATTGTGGCCAAGCACACTCATCTTCAGCACTTATTCCCTCACCTGCTGTTTCTGTAAGTTTCCCCTCAAACCTCTTAGATTGTAAGCTCTTCGGGGCAGGGATTTCCTTTCCCATTGTCTGATTTTTGCTGCACTTATTGTATTTTTTAATTTCCCTGTACTGTATTCTCTATGAAGCACCGAGTACACTTTTGGCGCCATATAAATAAAGACATACAGTACAATACAGTGATAAGTGGTTTATAGTACTATAAATGACTTTATTGCGTTATATGGCCTGCTTTGCTATTCACTAAACAGTTGTAACAGTGCTGTATTGTGCTATAATGGCTTTTTAAAGACCTTTAACAGCTTGAGGCAAAAAAGTCGTCCGACAAACCAAAAAAACGCTTTATTTATTTTATTGCCACAAATTGCTTTTCACTAGTCGCCAGCTAAAGGTTGGCACTAAAGATAATGCAAGGCCTGTTTACAGTATAGATGTTATTAGTTGTGTACCTGTAAAGATAATCTGTGTATATCATTTCACTTCTGTGTGTTCCTGGGGAGGGGTTATCCAATAGTGCTTGGATCCCTCCCAGGTGGAGGCCCTGTCATCACACATATCAGGTACACCCCATGCTCCCTGCAGCAGAGGATTAGGTCTCCTTCGAGCCCAACAGGTAATGATCCACACGTAGCCACCCTAGACATGGGGGAAAGGGAGCTACACAAGTTAAAAATAATTGGTCCCAGTACTGAACCTTGAGAACCTTAGTGAATCCCAGCGTTCAAACCCAAAAAGGGTACAAATCGCTTCATGAGGTTGGTGAGGATTCTTCAGCACCCCATCTTTTTTTTGTGCTGACATCATTCATCATAGCAGCACTACCACTTCCAAATGTCTGCCTGTTTGTGGGAAGGGTTTTCACACCTTGGACTTCACAATATTCCTTCCTACCATCCCCAATGCTATCTTTTGTGAGATTAGTAAGGTATAATGTTGCTGATAGGATACTTTCAGATAATCCTAAATCCGCAGGCCCTGATATGGATCTCCTGCATGTATACTGTAGTTACTGTGGTTAGAAAAAGCATGACATGCTTTATATGTAACTTCTTATATAATTTGGCTTATAAATATTACAAAATATATGTACAGTAGTCCTTTCTCCATGGTGCTACTTTTTTCCGACTTGTCTCCATGCACTAAAAGGCTCAGTAGATCCTGGGAGTGGAGGACGGCAGCTTTGAGCAAGTTTCTAGCTACGTAAAGAATTCCTTTATTCAGGTGTGCACAGATCACTTTGTTCTCATTGAAAATAGCGATTATACATTCAGGCTAATAATTAAACTTGAGATTGTAGTTGCATATTTCGTCCAAGCATGATAATCTTACCTGTCAGTGTTAAGGGACCTCATATCAGATAGGTCCCTAACCTGAAACCTCAATCTTTATTTCTGTTTCCCTAATAAAGGAAGAAGTAACAGAAAAAAGCAGAGATACTGTATCCCAAACGAAGAAACACTAAGGCTAAGGCCCCGCTCCCTCCGTCAGCGCTCCCGCACTGCAGACTAGCGGGGCGCTGACATACACAGACCGCGATATGTGGTCTGTAGGGAGCGGGAGCTGGAGCGGTAGGTGGGCGGGAGTGGGAGGCTTGAGCGGGAGGGGGGGCGTGGCTTGAGCGGAGGGACCCACTACTCCCCCCCTCCCTCCACGGGCTCGGGCTGCTGATGGTTTTTAATTAAAAGCAACACACACATGCAGGCACTCATACACACACACACGCACAAACGCACACATGCACACACACACACACACACACACACACACGCAGGCACTCATACACACACGCAGGCACTCTCACACAAACACACACACACAGGCAGGCACTCACGCACTCAGGCACACACATACACAAACACAGATAGGCACTCAGACACACATACACACACACACAGACAGGCACTCATGCTGCTTTCCCTCCACACTCCTCCCCGCTCCCCGAAGCCTCTCCTCCTCCCGAAGCCTCCCCTCCTCATTGGCTCACAGCCACACCACGTGACGCATCAAAGCTTGGGATCACAATTCTCTTGTATCCTCTAGCGGCTGATGCGTCACAGCGTGTAGTGAGCTGTGCAGCCAGGAGGGACCGGGACCGGCTCGGGAGGATTCCCCTGTTGGTGGGGAAAGCCCGTGCAGCCGCCCGCGCCACCGGGCGCAGCGGGTCCCAGGCCTTATGCAGGCACCATGTAGGAAAGTTCAGAGGATGTGACAATAGCACATTGAAGGACATTTCTCATGTAGCCAGGTCCTCCGGTTTCCCCCCTTACTTCTGCTGATGTCTGAAAGCTGCGGGGGCGGCCGCGTCGCCGGGGGATCCCGGGGGTAGCTGACTCAGGGCGCTGCCATGTTGTGAGCGGTTTGCGCATGCTCAGTAGCGCAAGAGTTGCGATTGCCCCTGCAGACAGTTCGCGCACGCGCAGTGTAAAGTGCGCGAAGGCTGGCCAATAAGAGGAAGGCTCTAGGCGGGGACTAAATATCCCATGAGCCTCTGCATACTCACTTGTCCTGAGATAGCCATTAGGGTGCGGAGATTCTTGCTGACAGGATAGGGAAGTGGCAGTTGGGACCACGCTAGTCAGTTGGTGCTGGGAGAGAAAGAGGAGAGGAGGTGCGTGGGTGCAGGGGTCAGTGACCCACTGCATAAGCCAGTATTTCCCCTAGGCCCCAGTACAGGCCATGAGACATCCCTAGCTTGTGGTTGCTGCAGTGAACAGCCATTTGACAGGGACCTTGCCTGATTAGTGTGTAGAGCTAGTCAGGGACTCAGCGCTGCAGTGAGAAGCCTGTCATCATTAGCCTGGGCTCAGGCTATTGGCAGTCACAGCCCCTGCGGTGTGGGACTTCTCGTGACAGACGACGCTGGATCTGCGGATCCTTGGTGAAGAATCAGCGACCGAATGTTGGAACGCTTGGCAGGTATTATACACATGCACCAATAAACCGGTACCTAGAGGCGCTGATCCCGCCTTGGGGGGTGGTGTGTTCTTTGGGGACACTTGGGAGGTAAAATGACCAAGGGATTGGTCGGTTGCCCTGGACACGGTGTGGGAGATACATGTGGTGGGGGGACACTATTCATGGTGACGTGTGGCAGGGGCAACTGGTATCTCACTAATATATATGTGTGTATATATGCAATATAGTAAAGTATTACGTTATATATATGCAAGCTGTTATTGTTGTTCTTGGTCAGGGGAATCTCACATATTGGGGATCCTGGGCAAGTGGAGGCGCTGTCGGTTCTTATATTGTTGCCCCAGGCTCCCAGTAGCGGAGGCTCAGATCTCTGTGAGCAAGCAGGTAAAGATAGCACCAGTAGACCCATCTAGTCAGAGGGAAAGAGGGCTACACTCACATAAATGTTTGAGAGTATATAATAGAATGTTGAATATCCATGACAGTATTGATGGTCAAAGCCTCAGACATGTTGATTTCAAATAGTGTCAGCACATCAGCATAATCACGGCTACTTAGGCACGCCTCTTCCTGTAGTATCAAAACTCTTAGTTGTGCAGTTTCAATAGGGATCACATGCCAATGACAAGCTAGTAAGTACTGTAGCTTGTATTTTTCTGCACATCCCTCTCATGCCGGGATAATCCACCTAGCACCCTAGTGAATCGGGGCCATGACTGTGCACTCTGTTGTTTCCATTATTAATTCTTACGTGCTTTGAGCAACTCACAAAAATCTAATCTCAAATGTTTTCACACTTCCCTCATCCATAGGATATCCTTTTACAAGGAACACAATGTACAGATGTTGCATCTCCAGTTCTGCTTCCTATACCAGCTCCAGTTCTGCCCGGTATACCAAATCCTGTGGTTGCTCAAGCTGTTGCGAAACCTCGAAACCTCCTCCTGCACCTGTTCCAGTTGTGGCTCATACAGAGGATGATAAACTTGGTGATGCTGCAATCCTGAAGTATCAGTTGCTAACTGTCCATCCCCAGCACTGTCGCATAATTCAGGATGGCCGGAGAAACCATCATTAGTCTATGTCTGTCATCATTGAAATAAAGTGAATACCCTGACTATAGCGCTAAACCTATTTGAGTGTTAACTAAACGTGAATGTGTGCCAATTGTGAATGACAAGAGGCCAAAGCTGCCGTAGGCTTCCCACAATGCAAATTACCTCAATTTACATACAAAGCTGTGAATTTGAAATTGGGATACCTGGCGCTTAAAGAGACACTGTGTCCATGGGAAACAAAACCAGTCTCTGAAGAGTGTTTCAAAGTCCAAAACTTGAAGTAGATGGCTGTGATGTTTCTTTCTTGCTATTGTTCTTCAATGCACCTGAAATACACCATTGCGCAGTATCACTGATATTTGATGTTAGCCCCTTATTCCAACTTCCCCAGTGTGGACTGAATACACTTACAGGAGTGTTTCTTTTAGGGTACAGTGGAGACAATCTGTGCTTTATTCCCTTTATGTTCTTTATGTACCTCGAATCCCCAGGGTACTTCCTTAATGCCTTGGGATTTTCGTAGTATCCAAAATACCTCGAACTCCACGAACCCCCAAATGAGGAATGAACAGTGAAAGAAGGGGGGTCACAAATTTATTGAAAAAGGCTACTGATAAGCCCTATAAAACCGGCTAATAAGCCTGCATAAAAACAAATGAACAATGACTCACATGTACTCACATGAATACATGTGTTACAAAACAACACAAGGATGCCGTCCGCTGCTTGTACTGCGCCACCTGTGCTTGCACCAGAAGAGAAGGGCTCTCTCACAGCTTCTCCTGACCGGTTTGGTGTAACTGGTGTCTCTCCCCCCACTCGGTCACGTTCCGGTTTGTGACCAGCGGTTAAGGCAGACTCCTCACCTCACAAGCCGCAGGGACAGCACTGCGCTCACGGGATCCTAACTCCTCCCACCCTAACTTCCTTTGAGGAAGTGGCGTGCCTACGTCACGAAACGCGTTAGGGTGGGAGGAGTTAGGATCCCGTGAGCGCAGTGCTGTCCCTGCGGCTTGTGAGGTGAGGAGTCTGCCTTAACCGCTGGTCACAAACCGGAACGTGACCGAGTGGGGGGAGAGACACCAGTTACACCAAACCGGTCAGGAGAAGCTGTGAGAGAGCCCTTCTCTTCTGGTGCAAGCACAGGAGGCGCAGTACAAGCAGCGGACGGCATCCTTGTGTTGTTTTGTAACACATGTATTCATGTGAGTACATGTGAGTCATTGTTCATTTGTTTTTATGCAGGCTTATTAGCCGGTTTTATAGGGCTTATCAGTAGCCTTTTTCAATAAATTTGTGACCCCCCTTCTTTCACTGTTCATTCCTCATTTGGGGGTTCGTGGAGTTCGAGGTATTTTGGATACTACGAAAATCCCAAGGCATTAAGGAAGTACCCTGGGGATTCGAGGTACATAAAGAACATAAAGGGAATAAAGCACAGATTGTCTCCACTGTACCCTAAAAGAAACACTCCTGTAAGTGTATTCAGTCCACACTGGGGAAGTTGGAATAAGGGGCTAACATCAAATATCAGTGATACTGCGCAATGGTGTACCCTTTTATCAATTTCAGGTGCATTGAAGAACAATAGCAAGAAAGAAACATCACAGCCATCTACTTCAAGTTTTGGACTTTGAAACACTCTTCAGAGACTGGTTTTGTTTCCCATGGACATATGTCTGTCATCAGAAGCATTGGACAGATCATACAGTCAGTCAGAACACAATTAATTAATGTGATCCAACAGGCCATCGAGATGCTAAGGCCACCATTTATAGGGTGACCAGATTTTGAAAATGAAAAACCGGGACATTTTTTTTTTATTGTAGTACACTTATACTTTACTACCATTAGTCCTTGTTACGTGTGTGTGTGTGTGTGTGTGTATACCTCACTAATCGAAGAAAAAAAAACCCAGATGTGAATGATTCTGTACCAATTAACCAGTGTCAGGATGCCCCCGCTTCACAATTTCTAAAGCAGCAATCCCGCCTGGGATCTTACCTGATCCGCAGTCCCTCAAGGTACTATACTGGAGGGGAGGTGTTCCCTACCTGTCTTCCGATGTCTCCCGCATGAAACTTGAGTCAGATCTGGAAGAGTGACAGGGAGAGAGGGAGGCACACACACACTGGTACACACACACACACACACTGGTACACACACACACACAGGTACACACACACTGGTACACACACACACACACACACACTGGTACACACACACTGGTACACACACACACACTGGTACACACACACACTGGTACACACACACACTAGTACACACACACACACACACACACACACACACACACACACACACACACACACACACACACACACACACACACACACACACGTACACACACACACACACACACAGGTACACACACACACACACACACACACACACACTGGTACACACACACACACACACTGGTACACACACACACACACACACACACACACACACACACACACACACTGGTACACACACACACACTGGTACACACACACACACACACACAGGTACACACACACACACACACACACTGGTACACACACACACACACACACACTGGTACACACACACACACACACACACACACACACACACACACACACACACACACACACACACACACACACACACACACACACACACACACACACTGGTACACACACACACACACACACACACACACACACACACACACACACACACACACACACACACACACACACACACACACACACACTGGTACACACACACTGGTACACGCACACACACACACTGGTACACACACACACACACACACACACACACGTACACACACACTGGTACACACACACACACACTGGTACACACACACAGTGGAGTACAGACAGAGGCAGCCACGAGCAGGTGGCTCCCCGCCTCCCCCTGCACCCACCCCCGCGCTCATCTCCCACACCAAGGGGGGGGGGGGGTGGATGGGAGCGCCGGGCCCGGGACGCAAAGGTACAAACTGCCGCCCACCCCCCTCCTCCCCTCCTCCGGCGGGCAGCCACGGGATCCCTGGGCAGAATGGGGGGACACCGCGCTGCCACCACTGCCCGGCCCTGCGCCAAGGGGACCGGAGCGCCAGGACAGGAGGCAAAGGTGGAGGCAAAGGAAGAAAAAACCACCTCCTATCACCCCGGGCGGGCAGAGGGGGGAGACACCACGCAAAGGAGCCAGAGCGGACAGAGACACACACCATGTGTGCTCTACCGCAGGAAGCGGAAGTCCTGCCTCCAGGCACTCTGGTCCTGCCCCCCACCCCCAGGCACCCTGGTCCTGCCCCCCGCCCACCCCCAAACACACCGACCCTAACCCCCCCCCCACCCCCAGGCACACCGACCCTGCCCCCACCCCACAGACATACCGACCCTGCCCCCCCCCAGGCACCCTTCCTTTCCATTCCCACATGCCGGGCCTTGGATAACAATGATGCCGTGGGCGGGGCTTAATGCCGGGACGCAGGGGATTGGCCAAGGTAGCAAATGCCGGGGGGGCGGGACTTTGTACAATGCCAGGCCGCATCCTCCAATCAGAAAGGCCCAGCATGTTTCTACAGGAGAAGCCCAACCCCTGGCATTAAAAAAAAAATACTCACCGCCGGGCTGCTGCAATCTCCTTCTCCGCGCCGCCGCTCACTCGCGCACCGCAGCTAATTACTCGTGCACCGCCGCGGACATTAAAAAAAACGGGAACACACGGGGAAAAACCGGGACATTTCCGGGACACACAGGAAACCGGGACAGCAACTGAAAAATCGGGACTGTCCCGGCAAAAGGGGGACGGGTGGTCACCCTAACCATTTAGCCTCAAAGTACAACTTTCACAATGAAGTGGAATATCTACACCTGTAAATAAGTCAATCTCAACCTCACCGGAGCCTCTATTGGGATGTGGCTTGCACCTCCGGTGGGGGAGGGGTCATGCCTCTACTCACAGAAGCAAAAAAATCCAGCGTTCTTACAAATACAGGTATGTTTTTCTGTTTTGTTTTTTTTTACCAATGCTGGGATTTATTGATTTTTGTTTTGTTCTATTGTTTCAGTGTGATATAACAATGAAGTAAACCCCACAATTTGATTTATACTGTGAACATGGTTTCCTGTATATTTTGCTTTTTCTAAATCACAATTAAAGTGTCCTTAAACATTTTTTGTGGTACACATATAAATACATTCTTAATCTACTATTATTATTGTTGTGATGATGATGATGATGATGATGATGATGATGATGATGATGATGATGATGATGATGATGATGATGATGATGATGATGATGCTTTCCATGGATTTAATAAGGATTACAGGAAAGTTGGGGGGGGGGGGGGTGGGGAGACTAAAAAGAAAGTACAGACATTATACATTTGTTCTGGGTTTTTTTTTGGTGGGGGGTATAACACTATAAACATTATTGGAAGTGATTGCCTATCAAAAAAGCTGCTACAGTCATCAGTGATGTTGGGACTGAGAAACACTGCCTGAATTAATTGTCAAATAGTGAGGTCTCTCTAATGCTGTGTTGTCACGATGTTATACATTATGGGAAGCTATCTGAAGTATTTAGATGTGATAATGATAGAGAGAAACCTCGCTCAGACCCCTTGGTGGTAGAGGCGTGCTGCCTAGGGAGTAGGTCAAGATAGGTTTAAAGATGCACCAAGAGAGGTACACAGAGAAGATCCCTTTGTAGGCGCACTGCAGACCTTTATAAAATAATGCGGTCAGGGGTGAAAAAAATGTGTATAAATGAACTGATTTTATTAATAAATATATATTAAAAACAGTGTATGTTGTCTGTATTACGTACTCATATACAGTATTAAAAATAGACACTATATGGTCTATGATCTATTGTGGTCAACCTGTAGATATTTGGCCAGAGTGTCCTTGCTTACTATTAACCTGTTTTAATTCAATGTAGTATGGCGTAAGTAATAATCATTTAGTCAAATACATCTCTTAGTCCTACTAGTCAGGTAAAAATGGCTTCAGATTAGTTGAGATAATTACTAGTGAAGAACACAGTGTTTGCTGCCTGGTAACTTAGAATACTGATCACATATCACTATGCATACCTTTTATACTGCTCAGATACGTTGTTAATTATATTTGCTATGCTGGATAAGTATAAGGCAATAAGAGGTTGCTTATTTCCTCTATTGGTCATGTGACCAGATTACATCAGTATATGTTTAGTTATGGTGTAGAATAACCATGTACCTAAATAGTGATGTATACACTGTAACAACTACTAATGCACGAGCCCTGTAGTATTTGGGGTACAGATGTCACCACTCAGCTGGCTATACAAAGGGATCTTCTCTGTGTACCTCTCTTGGTACATCTTTATACGTATTTAGATGTGAGAAACAGCAAGTTTAGCCATGACTGAGCCATGTAATGTTAAATCACTGTGTTAAGTATAACTGAGGTCAACTGAGGTTTGTGGATATGAGTTGATAGAGGGAACACCACTTTTGCATAGCATTAGCACTAACATTCGTTATAGTACTGCAAGGGCTCGTATAGCTGAAAACCACACTCAGTGCATCGTTACTGAGCTTTGTAGATCTTCTTAGCACTTAACAAGATGTTGTCAGGATCGGGGCTAATCCACACCCCCTGGACGCGTCACACACTCTCAGGATGGACGCGCGCGAAACATCGTCCACGCGCACACACTGCCCTGCTCTCTTGATGGGTGCCTCTAGCACTCCGCTCCCATGACGCAACCGCCGATGGCTCCCCTAGTGACAAGGGCGTTGCATGTCGCCTACCACCCACATGTGCACGCGTAACTAATGCCAGGAGGAAAGGTAAAATCATTCTCAGCTGCTCCTCATGTGACGCTCATACCACTCCCACCAATCAGTATAAAACCTACCTCTAATCAGCTCACTCCAGGGCCTCCCCATTGGTCCTCGGTCCCTTATATGCCCAGTCAGCCCCTAGGGTACTGGCTGAGTATAAACTTCTGTTTGTGTACCGTGCTTGCTGCTTGCTGATTGTTGCTGTCGCTGTGCCTCGTCTGACCTTCATTGTGACCCCTGCTCGTACCTAGACTTCTCTCTTCTATATCCCTGGACCTCGGCTTACTTCTGGACTCCTGCTCTCTCCTCTACGGCTACAGATTACGACTACTCTCCTCTCTCCAACCCCTCACTATGGCAAGTACCACGACCTACCCGAACTCTCCTACCCTGACCCGGCTATACGACCCTGACTCTGCAATCCGGACCTGATCTCGCGGTTGTAGGTCGGCGGTTATATACCCCACCTCAGCCTCGCGGTCTAGTCCAGTTTGTGCTGAGCACACGTTACAGATGAACTGAAGTTAACATCTCGTTAACTCACTAACAGAGCTTTGTGGATTTGCCCCTGAGTGGACATCCTTGATGGACACTGGATTTAATCTCACAATGTTTAAGCAAGCATGCATTAACTAGAGGTACTGTATTTCCTTGGCTTCAATATACATCAATCTCAGTAATCCAATACATTTTTCAGGAAAACCATATTTAGTTGGATCCCATATACTGTATAGTAGGTATTGATGATTAACTCTACAAAAGCTTTTTCCGGGTCAGAAGTCAAAAGTTAAAACCACTCTTCACACCCAAACACCGCCTTCCTTCAAACTCCTAAATTTGCTAGATGGCTCTTTTACTGTAGGTATCCTACAATACTGAAAAGGACTAATTAGCTGACGTGCAACTGTTCTGAGACTTTTACACAAATGTTTTGCTAAAATCTTGTAATTTTCTTTCTGCTATAATAATGTTACTGTAAGTTCGATTCATACTGAGAGGAACAGAGACACCTTCCCTTCAGAGCCTTATTATATCAGAATCTGGCTCAGAATGTCAGACAGACTTTTAAACATTTCTGCTGTAAACTCATCAGATCTTTGTGGGTTTTTTTAAGCTGCTATAAATTCAGAATGGGTGACTGGGAAGCAAGAGCCTCTTGCTCCTTATTATCTAATTGGAGGAATTGTAAATTGGTCTAAAACTATGTGTAGCCAGGTACTGCCTGGGCTCTAAACTTCTCTGTCTAACACATAAGTCCTGGTATCAGCGCAAGCAGTGTTAGGGTTAATCCTTGCTTCAGTAAACAATTCCCTAGTAGTGACATGGCGGGGGATGGGCCCATGGCCTAGGTACTGCCCAATACCGGGGCTAAGACCTGGGACCCAATCCTGATAACAAAAAGGGGTTGCAGCCTAAATCTAGTTGTTCTCTCTCACACCTCTGTGAGAGAGCTGTTCTCTCCCCTCTCCCCTTAGGGGGAGTGGGTGTGTGTGTTCCTTGCTGAGCCAGGGACCTGGTTTCAGGCCTTCCCTCCTGCAGGGCAGTGGAAGCACCTACCCCTTATCTGACCAGGAGATGAAGGAGTTAAGGACAGACTCCTGGGGCCTCAAGCTCCTTGGGTTGGCTCCAGAGACAGAAGATGTATGCTATATACTGTAGTGCCGACAGTTATTCTAACGCTAACCAGTGGCAATCGCCAAAAAGACTCAGGTACATGCTGGGTCGTGTTTAAGGCAAGTTTAAGGCATTTCTGCATTGACTAATGGCCCATCAGATTAACAGCGGGGGTCCCTGGCAGTCCCATGCAAACTGAATGGGACTGCCAGGGACCCCTGCTGTGTTAATCCGATGGGTCATTAGTCAATGCAGAAATGCCTTAAACTTGCCTTAAACTAGCCAGGTTACACCCAGCATGTAACCGGGCTAGTTTAAGTCAAGCCTTAGAATACTCGTTGTCTCGTCTGTATGCTGAATAAAGACCACCAGTTATATTTTACTCCTTCCTGACGATGCAGCACCGACGGAAGCTTAGAATCCTGAGAGCCTAACAGGTGAGCAGTACTACACCTGGTAACCAGAACCAAATCTCCCTTGGGGGGGGGGAGAAGGAAAGGGGTTACATATGTATATATAATCTTGATCTGTGCAGTTAAAGAGATTTCTGTAGACCACAGTTATTACATCAAGAATTTTAGCGGGCTCTTTGACAAATTTCCTATCCCCCCTCTCTAGCCCAAATATGCACTTTTCCTATCTTTCCTCTTTACAATACTTAAAGGGTCTGGATAATAACTTCTTCAAACTACAATCCTGTCTGTGCTGCCGAAAGTCTTATGTTAATCATTCTAATTTTCTACACTATTAAATTCTCCTCCACTGTTATAATCCTGCTTTTTCTAACATAAAAAATTTTCCTCGCAAGGACTGTCTGTAAAATACTGCACACTATACTGTCATTGTGAAGCTTTTTTAGGCTGACTAGGATGAAAGCGCTATATGAAAAAAAAGTTCATATTATTATTAATAATAATAATAATAATAATTAACACTCCAACAGCACTCCCTTCCTTCACTTCTGCTTAAACCTTTGTCAGCCACTCTAAAGGCAAGGTAGATGCTATCCAATGTGAGATTCCTTCCATCTCTCTTTCTCTGCTTCTACCAATACCACCTTCTTCCACTTTTGACTCTCAACTGTTACAGATGTAGCCATGCAATCTTTGGCTATTAACCTGCCCTACTCCTGGCAGTAAGCCCTGCTAGAATCAGGCTGCGAGTAGTCAACATGGGTTTTTCCCCCTCCTTGGTGCTGAACTTGAGTGACAGTGGGAGGCGGTGACATCAGGCCTGAGCATGTCCAATCATGGGGCAGACCTGGTGCCCTCCTCCTAGCTGTACTTAAGGGCAGTGCCGCCCCAAATTTAGTAGTGCCTCTTCCCCTTGTGAGATGCAGGGATCACACAGGATTGCCAGGAGCTTGGCCTACCCTGTTCCTCTTCCCCTTGGGGGAGAGCGAGTGATACCCTATAACTCTGGTCCTGCTAGAGGGCCAGAGTAGAGCCAGGACAGCTGTAGGGGCTCTGACCTGTAGTGGTAGTCTAGGGACCATCCTCAAGTTGACCATCCCAGAGACTGTAGTTGGCAGAGATCTGCCTTGTTCCTGTACTGTCAGACCAAGAGAATAAACCGTTCCTGTTGTTATACTCCTGCATAGTGTGTGATCTTACTGGGGGGAGAGGTGATAGTTCTACTGAAGGAGATCATCTTCACCTATCTGGAGCCTACAGCAGATGCAGGCGCTGCACTGCTAGAGAACCATGTGGGTCATGTACCCTAGAAACCTGATAATGTGTCCCCACTAGCACCGGCGGACAGCTCGGCCCTCCTGTTACCAGCAGGTATCATGCACCACATGACCCATAATGGCAGAATCTCCCAGAGGGTGGGGGAAACACTGTTACACAGAATTTGATGTTTTTCATCTACAGTACGCTCTTCTTTTCTTTCTACCGCTGCCCTCTTGTTCCTACTGTATTCCCTCAAACCTTATCTAACCTCTTGCCCCTATCCTAGTCCCTATTCTCATTCATATCTTCACTTCTCCATATCTTCCAATATGCAACCACACCTACACTGTATTCTCCAAAGCCACACCCTTGACTGTATATGCCTTACTAACTACCATCCTGTCTCCCACCTGTTTTTCCAATCCAAAGAATGATGTATTCTCCCACATGATCAACTTTCTTAATTGCCATGCTATCTTGTGCCCTCTGTAATCTGGCATTTATACAGAGAGCACACCCAACTGACACTGTCCTCACTAAAGTTGCCAATAAACTTAATGAATCAAAATCCCAAGGTCATTTTCCTTTCTTACCCTACTTAATCTTTCTGCTGCTTTGATATTGTTGATCACCATCTTCTCCTTCAGATTCTACTCTTTCTTGGCATCTGCAACAAAGATCTACACTGGTTCTCCTTATACAGTACGTCTTCCATCACACCTTTTTCTATCTCTTTGGCCAACATATCTTTGTACCCTCTTGATGTGCCTGATGGTGTACCTCAGGGCTCTGTTTTAGGACATTTTTTTTTCTTTCTTTACACATGTTGTAGATGCCTCAAATTCAATGGGGCTTATTTATTGAAGTGTGATAGCACTGATTATGCTCTAATGTAGAGAAAATTGCATTCAAGTCAATAGGATTTACCATGCAGTAGAATCAATCTGTTTAAATTTTTGTAACCTAGCCTCCCTGATTGTAAATTTATCCTTTGTAATCTATTCAAAATTACGTTGCTATTATCAGTTTACTTTCTCCCAGAACAGTGTTTGTTCATTTCCACTTAGAATCTCTCTTCTGGATACCCATCAAGTTCTGCATCACCTACAAAGTCCTACTTCTAACTTTCAAGATCCTCCACTCATTTACCCCTGCTCAACTCCTTTGCTCTACTCGTAACTGTATCTTTCCACTCCTTGCACCTTAATTGTTCTCTCTTTCCTTAAACCTTTTTTCCTCACTACCCTTTACATGTGAAACTCCTTTACACTATGTATACGCTTAGCACCTTCCCTCCTCATATTTAATAAAAACTTAAAAACATCTGGGGAGGATGACGAACTCAGGCAGGAAAATTGTAACAAACAGGGTTTAATTAGGGCATGGACAAGGTATCCTAAGTAAACAGCATAGCAGGCAAGTGAATAGTTGTTATAGAGGAAGCACACTTGAGTTTGATATGTAAACAAAACTTACTCTGTATTTATAACATCAGCAAAGCATATACAAACGTAATGTTTCAGGAGAGCGCACGTGCTACTGACTGCCAGCCTGCACCAAATTGGGTTGCAAAAATCTCTCCAGGACTGGCGGGAAAACCAGAGCCCTGCCCCCACAACTTGAGTGGCGCCGAGCCAGAACCACTCCCTGCTAGACTGTGCCCCTCCTCTGCATGTCCTCAAGCGGAGAGTGTACGAGGAACTGCAACCAGCAAATTCTGTTCTTCATAATAGAAGTATAAGATGCAGTAAATCACACTCTCAAGTGAATGGTGCCTGGCTATCAACGCGGGGGAACGTACCCATTCTTTTGTGTCCGTGCATACAAAATGTATTGAGTTTGTCTGGTAGTATGAACTATGACACCGAGCTGCTGTTTTTTGACTATACGGTGGTGTTCATAGAAGGGAAAAGGTGTCTACGCTACTCCTGTGTCACTTGTGACTTCCCAGGTGGTGAAATGACTTTAGTACCCCAGTGTACCTGCTGCGGAGTACAGTTTCCGGAACCCATGCTGCTGCGGATTCCAGAACCCGCCAAGAAAGAAACGGTCGACTTCAAAACTGGACCAGTCAGTGAAGGTAATCAACCTACCTTAACCACAGACGGTTTGGAGGGCTTGTGCACTCTAACCGCAGTTCCAGATTCGGTTCCAGAGTCGGTTCTAGAGCCGGAACCCGCTGAGAAAGGTGCAATTGGCCTCTCCACCAGGGGGAGTGAGCCCATTGAGCAGCAATCAGCCATTTCTGTTCTCCGTAAGAAAAGTACGGGGTGCAGCGAAACACACCCTCAGTTGTATAGAACCTGGCGAGCGCAAGGAGTAAATGTACCCTTTGTTTTTTGTCTGTGCTTACAAAAAGGCTTGATTATATATGATTGTATGGACGCCAACCTATTTCACACCATTGGATGTCCAGATGACACAGGTGGGTGAGGAGGTGTGCATACAATGTGTCAGAACTAAGTGTGACTGCCCATTTTGTGCATTGACCTGGGGACCCCAATGTGTCTGCTGCGGGGCACAGTTCCTGCTTCCCAAGCTGCTGCAGCCTACAGAATCCGCAGAGGAAGAGGCGATCGACTTCAATACTGGACCGGTCAATGCAGGTAATCAATTTACCCCCCTCACAGAAGTTTCGGACGGCTCGAACACTTTAACCGCGGTTCCAGATCCGGTTCCAGAGCCGGAACCTGCAGAGAAAGCTGCGAATGACCCCTCTACTGGGGTAATCGAAGCTGCGAATGACTCCTCTACCTCACCCACGGAAGTTTCGGAGAGCCCAGGCGCTCTAACCACGGTTCTAGATTCTGCTCTAGAACCACAAGATTTTCAAGCTGCGTTGACCAAAATGGACAGCTGCGAAGCTGCAGTCGCACTGAGTCAGTGTGCTGTACCAGATGTTCCAGAGGGTCCATCCACCCTGGTTCTAGACTCAGTTCCACACTCAGAACAACAGATTCCAGAACCCCAGATTCCGGAATCACAGGGTAAGGTGTCTCTACCCCCATCCTCTCTTAGTGATTTCAGCGACCAACAACTCGTGGTGATGCACCAGCCGGCGGACCACTCGAGTGAAGATGAAGTTAAAGAGCCAAGTACCTCATCTACTGCGGACCGAGACTGCTTTCTGCTGATAGCCAATGGCGAACACAAAGTATCCAGATGCTGTTCCCCTGTGGAAGTGTCTCTTCTCGCTCCTACTACTGACAGTGGTCAACCATCAGTGGTGATGCGCCAGTCGGCGGACCACTCCTGCAAAGATACAGAGCCTGCTGTGGGTCCGGGTGCTGCCATATCCGCTACCATAACTGAACTGAGTGGGAGCCCGTGCGCTTCAACTCAAATTGTCCAACGCTCCCGAGTTTCTAGAAAGTGAGTGGACTGACCCAGAAGTGTCAATAGCAGGTCCCCAGGAGATTGAAGGGTGTGCTATCCCCACTAGCCAGGCTGCGGTGTTTTCCACAGATGATCGCTACCAGGCGTACAGGATCAACAGTGTGTACCGGCCATCTACCAAGTGGCGGGACAATTCAACTCTACCCTGATGTCCAGTGCAGCTAAGGTGGTAACAGACAGCGTTCCTGATGACCTGCTGGACACCGTGAATCAATGCAGTGGTAAGGTATTAACCCTTTACCTCCTGCAGGATATAACAGAGACTTTGAGTACAGAGACATTGCTAATTGCTCGCTTCCCAGTGGAAGCCTCCCAAGTACTTAAGGACTGTGTTGTGAGTGATCCAGTGAAATTTGCCTCCTCTAAGCGCGACATGGAGCGTTTCATTCGCCATGTGGTGGACCGAGGAAAAGGTCAAGACCTCCTGGCCTACCGCATCCATGCCGCAGATGGCCGGGTAAAAGTCTGGCCAAGATTCTTTCCACCAGGTGGAGAAAGTAGTATGGAACCATTGACTGTTGCACCTGATCATGAGTTTCCAGAGGCTCACAAAAGTCAAAGTGAGGTACCCCCACACAATCAGTTAGGGGCACCCCACAATTGGTCTCAGCAAACAGCTATATTTCAGCTGGCCTTGGGTATTACTGTGTGTGATTTGCCATGTACCAGTGATGTTAAATTCAACATGTTAAGTTGTACAATTCATGCAATGCATTTTTATTGTTTAGCTTTCTGTAATGTGATGCTGTCCTCCAAGCGGGGATGTTGGTATTTCAACCAGGGGGAGAGTGTAAGGGGGTCACTCCCGTTTCCCCTGATCTTCCCTTGACACCTGCCTTACCTCTGTGGCAGTGGGGGAAGGGAACGGCAACTTCTCCCGGTTGGCGCCGCCATCTTGCCCAGCGCCGTCGGGGTCCTGGTGCTTGCACATGCGCGGTGGGTCGCACATGCGCAGATAGCCGCGGTGGCCATTACAGAGAGGGAGGCAGGTCGCAGATGGCGCTCCGTAATGTGACCCCTAGAAGTCGCGCATGAGCATTTAGGGCGATGCGAGGGCCGTTGCAGAGTTGCGCAGGCTCAGTGGAGAGAAGCGGCGGCCATTACACATAGAGCATGCAGCCCCAATGCAAAAGAGGTCCTGAGTGGACTACAATTCCCAGCAGCCTCTGGGGACTGCACTTTCACCCAGATCACATGCAGCAAGACAGCCACTGAAGCTTACAGATTTTCATTATGCATGTGGATACGTTGTTGTGTGCAGAGTCAGGAAGCTGAGAGTGAAGCACATGAGTTAGTTGGAGCTGGGATAAGGGAGGGGGAGGTAGTGTGTAGGGAGCAAGTGGCTTCTTACATTAGGCCAGGTTACCCCCAAGCCCTAGCTAGGCCCAACTCACCAGTAGATGTGTAGCTGCTGTGTAGGTAAGGCCCTAAGGTAGGGACTTTACCCTTTTAGCAGTAGCTTAGTCAGTGAGACAGACGCTGCTGCGTGCTCTGACAAGGAGGGAGCAGTGTTACAAGTGTGTCTGGGATCAGACTTGCATCACTCAAGATAGAGACTGTGTGGTGATATCATCTGGATTGGGAGAGGACGCCATTGCTGCGGATTCACCGTTGGACGCAGACGGGTCCTTTCCTGTTGTTGCTGTACCCGGGCACAGGAGCCCCCGGGCAGGTATTTCTACAAGTGCACCAACTTTAACCTACATACCGGTTTCCTTATAGGCGCTGATCACACCTAGTGGGTGGGTTGCTGGACTATTGGGACACTTGGGTACAGTGGTGGGGTTTGTGGCCCAGTGAGGCCAGGTTAAGGGTGACATGGCTGTGTTGCTATTATTGATGTGATGGGATGTTATTATTTTGCCCATATAGTAAACAGATCATATATATATACTTCATTGTATGTGTTTCCTATTTGTGGGTCCTGTGTCAGGGGTCATTCTATACACCTGGAATCCCTGCACAGGTGGAGGCGCTGTAAGCATACTTTCCAGGATACACCCCAGGCTCCCAGTGGCAGAGGTTGAGGCCTCCTGTGAACCTAACAGGTATTGCACCACACTGGTAACAGATGTAGATTTCCCCACATGGTCCCTATCTGCGATTGGGGGGGAATACCCGTTACATATGCATCGCAGTACTACTGAAGCCACGAGGGACTACTTACAAGTGTTGGTGTTTGAGAAATTTTTCATAACTACTGAAGTTCTTGCTGCGTGTGTGTGTGTGTGTGTGTGCATGTAAATATGTGTGTGTATATATGTGTGTGTATATATGTGTGTGTGTGTGTGTGTGTGTGTGTGTGTGTGTGTGTGTGTGTGTGTGTGTGTGTGTGTGTGTGTGTGTGTGTGTGTGTGTGTGTGTGTGTGTGTGTGTGTGTGTGTGTGTGTGTGTGTGTGTGTGTGTGTGTGTGTATGGCACCTTGAACTTTGCCTATTTTGCTTGGAGTGCGATCTGTTCTGATTTATTATATATATATATATATATATATATATATATATATATATATATATATATATATATATATATATATACATGTAAATACAACTGTATGCTCATCTGCATGTCTTAGGCAGGTCTGCAACCCCGCCTTTCCCCATTATCACCCAGCACACAGCACTTCCACTGCAGCAAGGGATTCTGGGAAATGACATGCAAATGAGCACACAGTGCCACTTTTTGCTTCAAAAACCATTTTTAACATGGTTTCCTATAGGCTTAAGCTTGCTGCATGGTCACAGCTTTCAGCACAGCCAGGGTTAAGGTGCATACCCAGAAAACCAACCACAGACAGCTGTTTCGACCTTAATGGGTCTCATCAGTGTGGGGTTGATTAACTGTGTATGCAAAGAAGCTAAAGGATGGGCCAACCATAATACTGAGTAAAGTTATGGTGAGTAAAAAAGTGACAAAAACCCTCCACAGCAAAGCAAATATGCAAATGTAAATACAACTGTATGCTCATCTGCATGTCTTAGGCAGGTCTGCAACCCTGCCT
The DNA here is from genome assembly GCF_040206685.1 of Ascaphus truei. NCBI lineage: Eukaryota > Metazoa > Chordata > Amphibia > Anura > Ascaphidae > Ascaphus > Ascaphus truei. Next base: position 63,883,082 of record NC_134483.1, read on the forward strand.
TTCCCCATTATCACCCAGCACACAGCACTTTCACTGCAGCAAGGGATTCTGGGAAATGACATGCAAATGAGCACACAGTGCCACTTTTTGCTTCAAAAACCATTTTTAACATGGTTCCCTATAGGCATATATATATATATATATATATATATATATATATATATATATATATATATATATATACAGTGTTCGACAATTCATTATAACTACACGCCCGTGGCGGGTGGATATTGGCCGCTGGCGAGTAGTTGCTGCGGCTCTATGAATTCCCCTGCTCGCGTCAATTTTTTTTTTTGTTTAATAAATAAATAATCCCCCTCCCTGATTGGGTTAACTCGGGGAAGAGGGCCGGCAGTCAGTGCTGGGTTAGCCCCCTTTCCCCGATCTCCTCTCCCTCCTTATCTCCTCCCCTCCCTGCCCTGGGGTGTCCGCCACCTGGGATGCGGGAGATGGGGGGAGGGTTGTGTTGCGCGGCTGTGCACGTGGGTGGGGTGGTTGTGGTTCCCGCTCCCATGCGCTCCCCTCCCGTGCGGCCCCCTCCCGTGTGCTGCCCGCTCCCGTGTGCTGCCCCCTCCCGTTTGCTGCCTCCTCCCGTGTGCTGCCTCCTCCCGTGTGCTGCCTCCTCCCGTGTGCTGCCTCCTCCCGTGTGCTGCCCCCTCCCGTGTGCTGCCTCCTCCCGTGTGCTGCCCCCTCCCGTGTGCTGCCCCCTCCCGTGTGCTGCCCCCTCCCGTGTGCTGCCTCCTCCCGTGTGCTGCTTCCTCCCGTGTGCTGCCCCCTCCCGTGTGCTGCCCCCTCCCGTGTGCTGCCTCCTCCCGTGTGCTGCTTCCTCCCGTGTGCTGCCCCCTCCCGTGTGCTGCTTCCTCCCATGTGCTGCCTCCTCCCGTGTGCTGCTTCCTCCCGTGTGCTGCCCCCTCCCGTGTGCTGCCCCCTCCCTCCCGTGTGCTGCCCCCTCCCTCCCGTGTGCTGCCCCCTCCCGTGTGCTGCTTCCTCCCGTGTGCTGCCCCCTCCCGTGTGCTGCCCCCTCCCGTGTGCTGCCTCCTCCCGTGTGCTGCTTCCTCCCATGTGCTGCCCCCCTCCCGTTTGGCCCGCTCCAGTGGTTGCACGGGGTGGGAGGCTTCCCCCGTCCCCCTCCACAAACGCGACCAAGAGCCGGGAGCAAGATGGCCGACACTGCTCCGTGAGGGGGGGTGAGGTGCCTGTGTTCCTCCGGAGCTTACACCGGCTCAGGGGAACCCCGAGGAGAGGCATCATCTGCTCCGGAGATACGGGGTGAGTGATGTCATCAGCCCACCAACATTTAAAGCACCACTCTGTGTGTGTGTGTGTGTGTGTGTGTGTGTGTCTACCCAGTCAGTCAGTCACCTACCCACCCAGTCAGTCACCTAATCAGTCAGTCACCTACCCACCCAGTCAGTCACCTACCCAGTCAGTCAGTCACCTACCCACCCAGTCAGTCAGTCAGTCACCTACCCACCCAGTCAGTCACCTACCCACCCAGTCAGTCAGTCAGTCACCTACCTACCCAGTCAGTCAGTCACCTTCCCACCCACCCAGTCAGTCACCTACCCACCCAGTCAGTCACCTACATAGTCAAGTCAGTCACCTACCCACCCACCCAGTCAGTCAGTCACCTACCCACCCAGTCAGTCAGTCACCTTCCCACCCACCCAGTCAGTCACCTACCCACCCAGTCAGTCACCTACCCACCCAGTCAGTCAGTCACCTACTCACCAAGTCAGTCAGTCACCTTCCCACCCACCCAGTCAGTCAGTCAGTCACCCACCCAGTCAGTCAGTCACCCACCCAGTCAGTCAGTCACCCACCCCGTCAGTCAGTTAGTCACCTACCCAGTCAGTCAGTCAGTCACCTACCCAGTCAGTCAGTCAGTCACCTACCCAGTCAGTCAGTCACCTACCCACCCAGTCAGTCAGTCAGTCAGTCAAGTCAGTCACCTACCCACCTACCCACCCAGTCAGTCAGTCACCCACCCAGTCAGTCACCTACCCAGTCAGTCAGTCTCCCTCTCTCCCCCACTCTCCCTCTCCCCCACTCTCTCCCTCTCCCCCACTCTCTCCCTCTCCCCCACGCTCTCTCTCCCCCACTCTCTCTTTCTCCCCCACTCTCTCCCTCTCCCCCACTTTATCCATCTCCCCCACTCTCTCCCTCTCCCCCCCCCACTCTCTCCCTCTCCCCCCCACTCTCTCCCTCCCTCTCCCCCACACTCTCTCTCTCTCCCCCCCCACTCTCTCCCTCTCCCCCCCACTCTCTCCCTCCCTCTCCCCCACACTCTCTCTCTCTTTCCCCCCCACACTCTCTCTCTCCCCCCCACTCTCTCTCTCCCCCCCCACACTCTCTCTCTCCCCCACATTCTCTCACCCCCACACTCTCTCTCTCCCCCAACACTCTCTCTCTCCCCCCACACACTCTCTCTCCCCCACACTCTCTCTCCCCCACACTCTCTCTCTCCCCCACACTCTCTCTCTCCCCCACACTCTCTCTCTCCCCCACACTCTCTCTCTCCCCCACACTCTCTCACACTCTGGATCTCTTATTTACCCTATATATCTTAACTGCCCTATACTACACCGAAATAACCTATACTGCTTTCTTCCAGATCTGACTCAAGCTTCACACGGAAGACATCGGAACCCCCCTAACCCAGAAGACAGGTAGGGAACACATCCCCTCCAATGTATAACATTGCGGGAATGAGGGTACCTGGACATTGAGGGACTGCGGATCAGGTAAGATCCCAGGTGGGATTGCTGCTTTAGATATTGTGAAGCGGGGACGTCCAGACACTGGTTAAGGGGTTCAGGAAACTAGTTATTCACACCTGGCTTTTATTTCTAGATCCAACATTTACAAACACACACACACGTAACAAGGACTAATTGTAGTATAATGTAATACAATAAATACATTTGTCAAAAACGAATGTTCTGACTAGGAATTTATTAAATGTATTTTATTTATATATTTTATTTTAAAGCGGGGTTGGGGGCGGGACTAGGGGCGGAGTTGGGGGCGGGACTAGGGGCGGAGTTGGGGGCGGGACTAGGTGGCGAGTAGATTTTTTGGTTGGGCAAGTAGATTTTTGGGTGATTTGTCGAACACTGTATATATATATATATATATATATATATATATATATATATATATATATATATATATATATATATATATATCCCTAGGGGTCTCATTATCATTACTCACCAATTCCCACCACCTGTGTTTCTTCCAGGGCAGTAACTGCAGCCTCAATACTTCCTGGTAGATGTCTGACGTCATCGCACTCCGCAGTGTCGGCCTTCGCACATGGTGCTATAACGCAATGACATCACATTGCCAGGCAACAAGCTACATATAACAAAAATAGATATACAGACACTTGTACTGGTTTCCCCTTATAGTTATAGCAATACAATGGTAGCCCTACTGTATGCAGACTAACTAAGCATAATGGAGTTTAAAGGCACAGAAGGATCTAACAATAAAGTACAGCAATTTTAAAGAGACATCTTGTATAACTGAAATTGGTACAAGGAGACCAGAGGGACAAAGATAGGTTCTTCTTTGACTGAATCACAGATAATGTCAACCAGAGCGGATAGAATCGCAGGCAAGGAAACAAACAGGGCTGGGGAATAGGGACAGGGACATGGAAACAGGGACAGGACTGGGGCATGGATAAGGGAAGTGGCATGGAACAGGAGCAACATCCTGAAGTTTAAGTAGGGGACAGAGGAGCAACTGGGCGAGGTCTGGGCTGCAATGCTCCTGGCAGTTATAGTTCTTGTGGGCTATGCCCGGTGGGTGGACAACTTCAACATTGCAGCCAGAATTAAGTTCATGGCGAAAGGTTTTCTGAGTACTGCAAAACCTGGTTAATTGCCAATGCTCAGGTCTCACAGTACTCACAGTACTCCCCCCTCCCCCCTATGGGTCACTCCCGACACCCTTGGAGCTGGCATGATCAAGGATCTTGGTTACTTGGTGTTATTGGAGAAATGCCTCAGACTTGATAGACTCGGGTAACATCACAGGCATCACTATTTCAGAGGCTGTCTTGTTGCTGAGTTAATTGCATACAAATAAATACCAGTTCATGATGACAGTCTAAATATTTGAGCATGCAGAGTGCCAGCAAAGCTGGGAGACTCAGACACAGGTAGGGTTACCTGGTGTCCTGTATTGAACTGGACTTTCCTGTATTTGGACACTCTGTGAAGTAATTTTTTAAGTAATACTGGATATGTATGTGTTTGGTATCACCTCTCTGGACATAGTGATTTGACCGGCTTGGGGGGCGCAGGATTTCCCTGAGGGAGAGAACAGGGCTTTTGCTAGGGGGCTGGGCAGCTTCCTGAATCCTCATTGGCTGCTGCAGGGTAATGCAGCTAATGAGGAGAAAGTGTCAGGAGCCTGGGGGTGTGGCCAAGGAGAGGAGGAAACAGCATGGAGTGGTATGAGGTGAGAGGGGTGTGTGTGTCTGTGTCTCAAACGCGCTGCACCTTTCACCATTGTGTACAGTATTTTTGGAGATGCCACCTGGCAAACCTAGGCACAGGCTGAATAAACCCATCTGAAGACTGATAGCTGGATGCAAATTTTCCCTTAGGAGTACCAGAGTACGAAGTTGAGTGCACAGAAGGCTATCAGAAACAAGGCACAAGTTCTAGTGTTGTAATTGTATTACTCTGATCAGCATGCATAATTTTATGACTGCTCTGTCACAGGTTGAATCCGGTCAAAGGACAGCATGGACAGAGACTGAGTAGGCCCACTGAAAGGCGCCAATACAATCCTCTGATCAAGGTCTAGTCCAGTTATTTGTGGCAGTAGAGGCGTTTCAAACTCTGAGAACACTGGGGAAGATGACAGAACTCAGGAAGAAAAATGATAACAAACAGGTTTCAATTACTTCAGAGACAAAGAATCCTGCATAAACAGAATAGCAGACATGGTAACAAACAGGACTGGGAAACAGGGACGGGATTGGGGCATGGACAACGACATCAATATGAAAAAGGGACACGAGCTGGCGAGGAAATAAAAGGTTGAAACACCAGGAAGGAGCCACGTCCTGGAGTTTAAGTAGGAGACAGAGGAGGAAGTGGGCAATTCCTAGGCTGCAATGCTCCTGGGAGTTGTAGTTCTTTTAGGATAGGTCCGGTGGACAACTTCAACAATGCAGCCAGAATAAAGGGGACAGGTTTTCTGAGTACTACGAAACCTGGTTAATCGCCAATGCACAAGTCTCACAAAACACCTTCTGAATTACAGATTTCAATAGCCTGGACTCATGGCTACTACCCTACACCCACAGACATACTTACCAACCATCATGGTCAAGCACTGCCATCTACTGCAATTACTCCATCACCTGCTGTATCTGTAAATCTCCTAACAAAATGTTTAGATTGTAAGCTCCCTGGGGCAATTATTGCCTTTCATGTTTCTTATTTTATATTTGTTGCGCTTATTCTTTTATAATTCCCTGTATTGTATTGTTTCGTTTGTAAAGTGCTGTGTACACTGCTGACGCTATATAAATAAAACATATATATGGCACAATGTTCAGAAGGGTGGCCCTCCAGATACAATAATTGTATAGAAAAGGGTACAAAGCATCCAGCTAAACATTTTCTTTTTCCTGAGCAGATGGTCCTTTTGACAGAAAAAAAAGAATCTCTTCCATGCATTGATAATATGTTAGCAGTAGCACTATTTGCTTATTCCTCTGTGATATGGTTGCATGAGAGACCTCTAATGGTTATAAAACACCTGCTCTGCAGATAAACAAAACATGTTGGGGATAGAAAAGAAAATACTCTTGTGATCATGTTAGAAGGCTTGTTGAACATGTTTTATCTGAAAGCTTGAAAGGCTTCAACAGATGCATCACCTTTCAAAGTTGGGATCTTTTGACCTTCTCATAAATAATAATTTCCATGTTGCCATTTTCCTATAAGAATGAAGGAAAGAAGAAAAGAATGCAAGAAATACAGAAAAAAGAGGAACAGAAGAAAGGAAAGTTTATAATTTGCCGTTCTAGATGTTTTGTTTATTCCCAAGAAGAAATTGTGTTCTTAATTTGCACATATTGATATTCACTTATTAAATATCACTTTTGCCAATATCATGCAGCATTAAAATAACTGAGCTAAGAACAAGGATACACAGGTACTTAAAATATATATATTTAGTCTGAACTATATATCCTTCCAATGTGATTTTTTTAAATAAAGCAAACATACAATTACGATTACATTGGAAATACATATAGTATTAAAACCTAAAAATAAAAAAAACCTGTTACATTACCTGAAATAGAGAGGAAGTATAGGAGAATTACAGGCCTCTGGTTACGTTGTTCAATAAAGTCTTTAGTAAGACCCTGATGATTTTTCTTGAAGACCATTACAGTGAAAGACCTGTTTGTGAAGCAATGGGTTAATTAATAAGTACTGTTCCCCACAACTACAAAAGGGGTTGTATGTGTTCATTTACAGCATGGGTTGTATGTGTTCATTTACTTTAGGAATGCATTTTGCCATATTAATAACTATGTGCATTCAACAAAAGCCCAAAAATAAAAAGTAACCAGAAAACCTGCCATTGAGTTGTATATTTGACCTTGATACGGAGCGGAAGGAATAAAATATGCAAACTCACAGGGGCCTATTCTAGTAGCTTCGATAATAAACTCATTGAGGATTTTGAGCAGTTCTCGTAAAATTTTGCTAGGTTGCTATTCAGAAAGATTCGATGACTTGGCCAAATCGTACGGGGAAGGCATTTTTTTTTAGAGATTTCACGCTCCTGCTCAAACACAACGAGCGGGAGCTAAAAAAATCCAAATAGTGACATTTTGATACATTTCAGCCATTCTAGAAGCTCCAATGAGATATGGAGCTGTATGCTGGATTATCAGTTCAAATAAATATTTTCAACAGGTCATCATAATGTTTTGAACCCCACACACCCAAATAAAAATCACAGTACAGTACTATGCCACCCACCTCATAAAGTACGTATATGACTAGTGTAGATTTAAAAAGCTACAGTAGTGTTCGATTCTCAGAATATCAAGAATTGTTATGCAGGCACATGTCGAGAAACGGAAAAAAAAATTCAGACTTGAACTTCTAATTGAATGGGAAGTCATACACGCATGCGCAGAAATGTGATGCCACGCTCGGGGAGATTCAAGCCAGAAAGCCATCCATTACAAATGAATGGTGTGGGAGAGGTATACTGTAGATAAGAAGTTGAAATACTTAAGCCTTGTGTGTGTGTGGTGGCGAGGGGGAGAGTGCTGTATGCTGGATTATCAGTTCAAAGAAATATTTTCAACAGGTCATCATAATGTTTAATGCACAGAAATGTGATACTGTAACACGCCTATGCGTTTCAACATTGTTCCAATGAGACATACACGCATGCATATAAAATAAAAACAGTATGAAAAGAAGAGCAAGCCTAGCAAAAGTATTGATTAATAAATAATACATAATACATATAGAAATTTGATAATTTTATATTTAGAAGAAGACGCGGCGTTATGTTTTTGAAATACTGTACTTATTTTCCCTAAGGAGCCTCATACTACTGTATACAGTATAAACTTGGAATGTTAATTAATCTCTGCTTCAAATATAAATCTTCAAATTTACAATTACTGCGCGCGCACACACAGACTTGCAGAAATGTACGGCTGTACTGTAGGTTGAATTGCTGTTAGACTTTTAAGACAATAGCTCGCGATCACCCACCTGAGTTTCTAGATATTATTGCAGTATTGCACAACGCTAAAAAAACGAACGCTAAGATATCAAAAAACGCACGGAAAAAAATGAAAACAGAGCACGTCTGGCCGTGGTTATCAGAACGGCTCGGCTTCGGACGCTTTAGAATAAAGGCTGGAGCAGCTGTATGTGTCCGGCAGGTGGTGCACCGTAAGGGAGCCGCAAACTGCATATAAATACCTGGCATTTACACTTGTTTTTGTGCAGTACCGAAAACAGTAAGTCTTGCTACAGCTGTACAGTAGGAATCATATTTTGCACATGGCGTATAGTATTGTGCAGATTGTACAGTATCTCTGCTTTTGCATGCCAAGAACTTCACACGTGTTTCAATACAAGACACAATGTAGAAATGTCTCGCTTTAAACACTGCCTTTCTTTGTTTAATATGACCTTGTTCTTTTCATCGAGAGTAGCAGTTTCACACCTTAATCAAAACACTATGCATTAAGCAAATTTGTCTCAGTCCCTGTTTAAGATGGCACATAAATGCGAGACAAGACCTGCTTTCAGCTATGTTTATTCTGCCATTCAAGACAGATAAGAGGGTAACTCTACAGTATCTGAGATCTTTCAGTATATCGCTATGATAATAACAAAAACGCCTGGAAGAATTATTTTCAATACAACTTAAGCATTAATGATTGCTTTACTAAAATAGTGGGGTGGATACTGGTCACGTCACTACACATGTCATCGATGGGTATGCTTGATTATGGCAAATGTTGAAGGAGAGATTTAATAGACATTTCTGAACCAATCCCTCCAATTTGCTTCTACCTGAGTATTGACCCTACCCAAGTACCTGCCTCCACCCGAGTACATGCCTCAGTAGTAGTACCAGTACCAGAACGGACTGCCCACCTGCGAATATATGACAACTGAGGGCAGAACACCCCTTTCATCAACATATACAACTTCTACAACAGGTTGCTGCCACCCAATTTTCAGTTTCTGCTCATGGATAATTTGGGTAAATGTAAGTTTATGGGAAAGGGAGGAAGGTTACAGAAGTAGCCTAAAAGAATCCTATTTGCACTCACTACTTACAAATGCTGGCTAGGAAAAATTCAATCCTTGGGAGAGGCCCAATAGCCATACATTAAACATATTAAAATATTTTATTAAACATTTATACAACATATGCGCAGAAAAAGAAAACCACTATGTGGCTAAAAATAGGGGGTGGGTACGAGAGAGGTAAGAAGTCAATATAGCTTAGTTAGTTTAACAGGGTGTAGTCGCCCATCAATTAAGGTGGGGGATGTGGGGTGTATATATTGATATGCAAAGGTAATACGTATACCTTATATACAGATGAATAGTAGTGTCTATTCTATTCATTAACTGTTAGACATATTCTCCTGTCACTGCAGTGATAACGTATTTCTAACCAGTGTACCATAAGTGTTGGTAGAGGTGTTCTTGCTACAGACGCCATTTGCACCACTATTAGTGTAGCTATCTGTGCCTTATACAACCCCCAGCGTGAGTCACTTAAGATCCAAAAAATCACTGCATAGTTTACATAAATAAATCATAGTTTACCATTGCTAAAGTGCAGAATGTGTGTAAAACCAGTAGTGTTCGTAATGCTATGTAAGGATCAAGTGCTCGGCTGTTGCAGTATTTCAGATGGAAGTATACAACCTGGCATCTTTAGACTGTTCAAACAGAGCTATCTCGCGCTGCTCCGTACCCACGCTCCCTGATGACGTCACAGAAGACACGTCATTTCGGATCGACGTACGTTTCGCGCCACCTAGCGCTTTGTCAAGGTAATGGAAGTGGTTGGAGAAACCACATCCCTTGCATCTTATGTGGGATGTTGTCATCCACCAATATTGAGTCGGGTACCAGATACATGAGATAAGTGAAAAGATGAAAAGATGATTCTTGTGATTATCTATTTAGATGGAAGCATCACAAGAATCATCTTTTCACTTATCTCATGTATCTGGTACCCGACTCAATATTGGTGGATGACAACATCCTCCCATTTAAAGAATATGGTAATAGTCTGGGGATCCGGGTATACAGGGGAGTCCTCAACTCCCTATGACCGTATTGTCTTCTAGAGGCGGTCAATTAACTGGTCACACATTCCTACACGACTTACATACAGATGTGTCTATATACGTTAATATGTATATATGCATGAGTGGATGTGGGTGTGTATATATATATACAGATATAGGTTTATGCGTCTGTATATGCTTCTCATTATGCATTTCAGTCACTTTATCCTTGATATACATAACCAATTGACAAGGTAGTAATATGAGAACGATGAGATATAGTATACTTACCTTCTAACCATGTGATTGCTAACCACCAGTGATGTCTCCATCTGGATATAACTAATTACATCTTTGGTATCTCGGTCCCCTGCATTATTTACTTCTCACATTAGTAACTTCGCCCTACGGTTTTTATAGACAGTGTTAAATCATTTCTGTAAATATTATGAGGTCATAATGACACTCATCCCAGTCCTATTGGTTGATTTTGTAACTTGGATACTATACTATAACATTAGTAGACCCTATACGGCACACACAGTGTTAACACAGTCGAATCAGACATATCAGTAAACATGCCCTATGAACGCGTCTACGTAATTCGTCTATGTGTTGATTGGCCGTTCTGGTGAGTTCCGCCTCCGGCCATCCCACATAAGATGCAAGGGATGGGGTTTCTCCAACCACTCCCATTACCTTGACAAAGCGCTAGGTGGCGCGAAACGTACGTCGGTCCGAAATGACGTGTCTTCTGTGACGTACGGAGCAGCGCGAGATAGCTCTGTTTGAACAGTCTAAAGATGCCAGGTTGTATACTTCCATCTGAAATACTGCAACAGCCGAGCACTTGATCCTTACATAGCATTACGAACACTACTGGTTTTACACACATTCTGCACTTTAGCAATGGTAAACTATGATTTATTTATGTAAACTATGCAGTGATTATTTGGATCTTAAGTGACTCACGCTGGGGGTTGTATAAGGCACAGATAGCTACACTAATAGCGGTGCAAATGGCGTCTGTAGCAAGAACACCTGTACCAACACTTATGGTACACTGGTTAGAAATACGTTATCACTGCAGTGACAGAATATGTCTAACAGTTAATGAATAGAATAGACACTACTATTCATCTGTATATAAGGTATACGTATTACCTTTGCATATCAATATATACACCCCACATCCCCCACCTTAATTGATGGGCGACTACACCCTGTACAACTAACTAAGCTATATTGACTTCTTACCTCTCTCGTTCCCACCCCCTATTTTTAGCCACATAGTGGTTTTCTTTTTCTGCGCATATGTTGTATATATGTTTAATAAAATATTTTAATATGTTTAATGTACGGCTATTGGGCCTCTCCCAAGGATGGAATTTTTCCTAACCAGCATTTGTAAGTAGTGAGTGCAAATAGGATTCTTTTAGGCTACTTCTGTAACCTTCCTCCCTTTCCCATGTAATGCATTATTCCCGTATGCACCCTATTTTTGTATACATTCATTCTCATATAGTTGGAGAGCGGCAGTTATCTCTATTTTTTGTAAATGTAAGTTTACACAGAACTGTCATTCACAACTAACTATAAGCAAACAAAAACACCCATGGCGAAATACCAGTGGCTAAAGTCCCATCTGTTTTCAATATAATGACAGGCATATGCTTTCCAAGAAAAGATGAAAAGGAACAAGTGCACGACTCATAATGTGGTATACAAATATATAGGGTATATTTGTGAACGGTACCTATTACACGTACAAGAAATCAGTTCTTTGAGCATTTCATGCAACATGCTATATGGGTTATCGCAGTAGATCCACGTCCATCCCAGAAGAACAGCGTGGTCAGCTGGTGTACCCGATGGCCATGGAACACTTTGAAGTGATTTCCTATCATGGGAAGTATAACGTGGATATCCTTGACAGGTAAGGGCTATTGCTTCTCAGGTACCACGGTCACAGGGTACTGTATATCCAGAATATCCAGAAAACTGGAGTAGACATTTCCGACATAGTGGTTGTGATCATCCAGCGGGGAAGAAAACAGCTCTGTGCTTCAGTGAGCAGTGGCTAATGATGTCATCGGTGCATCACATATGCAACAAGACGGCAAACAGGCAAGGAGCCCTAATTTACATTGCAGGCAGAGTTTTGTATATCTGTATAGCAAAGGTAAAATAGGGACTTTTAAGGTTCAAGTCCACATCCAACGCGTTTCATAGAAATTAATCTACTTCATCAGGGAAAATGAAGTCTCTTGCATATGCCGGTATTTAAACCCCTTCACTAAACATAATTGGTTAAGAACGGGGTGTGTATGCAGGCCAATCGGCGTGTGATCAGGCTGTTGAACAGAACCTGCCTCAAATGACCACTGATTGGAAGCACTAAGTGTACATATATTTAATACATCGCAAATAAAAATAATACAATGTAAACATAATAAAAGATACAATAAAAATGGCAATGATCAAAGTATGAAATCGATGAAACGAGAGGGAGTTTAGAACACTAATCCAATAGAGCATGTGATGGACGAGTATATTTAACTAAATTAGAAAAAGAGAATTCAAGAGAGAGAGGATCATGAAAATCAATTGCTTTTCAATCATGTTTCATTGTACATGCATATACAGTATTGGTAGTCCACATAGTATAATTAATGCATCTATTTCTTCTCGTTTATTAATAAATAACATTATAGCAATTATTTTGTACTGTTGGTGAAACTGCACAAGAACAAGTCAGAAGATGATGCGGGTTGAAGAAGAATGTATTTTTGTAAGAAGATTGAAGAAGATTGTATTATTCCACAAAGTGTTTTTAATTTGAAAAAAAAATCATACTTTAAAAATTATTTTTAGTCATCTGAGTTTTTATGAGAATAAATCGTAGGTTACATTGAAATAAATGGGATATCATATGAAATGAACGGGAATAAGGAATGGATTACATTGCATTTAGAATAGAGACACACAATAGCACACAAATGCCCCCAATAAAAATACAGTACTAAACTCGATTTTTGCGGCCATGGTACATTTCAATCGCGGTCGCTGCATCTACAAAAGGCAAATAAATGCTAGGGATTTACATTTCGTTTCTCGCGGTCACGGGGATAGTAAGTCTTGCAAGATCTGTATTCTGCAGGCCATGTCTTACATATTACTGTACAGTCAATGAACAATAACTACAAAGTAATGAGTAGTATTTTTATTTTTTTCGACCATCATTTTTATTTAGTTTCATTTATAATATAAGGCAAGATGGTAGGATGGGGGATACAGAAAACAGACTTGGGTGGGAAGGTATGGGTAAACAAGTCTTCACACTTCAGGAAATACAGTAAGAACAGTACCATCAAAATCTACGTACATTCACCAGTATGCACACAAGGGAGATTCAGAGCCTATCATCAGAAAACCTGGGACTATGATTGTGGTTGAATTTGGTCTCTGATTTAGAGGTTAATAATGTCTTTAGCCATGGCCTACTATCTGTCGAACACCCTCTGAATGTAATTCATGGGCCCCATACTTTCTGGAGTTTAAGGCGAGCGTCATGTAGATGTCATCTTTTCAATTATCATAATGTCCCAGATTTTAGTATCTGTCTGGGTCGTAGTAGGTGGGTTCCTCTCCCTCCACAAACTTGCTATCACGCATTTTATAGCTGAAAGTATGTGGATTATCAATTTGTCTGCGTGTCTATCCAAGTCCTCAATCGATTTAAGCAGCCGGAAATACCATGGATGTAGTAGGATGTGGCACTGCGTGATCTGGTTAATTAATCTCTCTACTTTTTTTCCAGAGGCTAGCAACCTTGGGGTACGACTACAAATATGAAGGAATATGCCTGCCTCCGCACTCCCTCCAGCTATATAGGGAATGGTCCTGCAAGATTACGTGTAGTGGGTGAGGGGTGTAGTGCCATACAGTACATGTAGGATTTTTATATTCATCTCTTTTATGGTTGAACATATGGAGGACTTAGATATTCTTTAACAAATGTCTCCCCAGACATTCCCATCCTGTTCTTTGCCTAAGTCTCTTTGCCATTGTTGCATACATTTTGTTTTTTTCTTCCATGTTCCCTTCTGATAGTAAATTGTATAGCAAAGAGACTGTCCATTTATTATTCTCTGAGTTATAATAAAGTGTCTCAAAAACAGTTAATGGTCTGATCTTTTTTTCCCCTTAATTTTCCTACGGCTGTTGCGAAATATCTAAGTTTAAGTATTGGTAAAATGAGTTTGTTAGGGAGTCCGAGGTTTTTATTTAGGTTCGGGAAAAAATGGAAGTTTGTTTCCTTGAAAAGGTCTCTACATCATGTTATTCCTTTCTGCACCCATAAGGGAATGTGCCAGGATGTTCACCACTTGGAAACTCTGGGTTTTCCCATAACCGTGTTAACTGGGAGGGGATTGATGAGGAGTTTGCTAGTTTAGGAACTTTGTATGGGTAATATTTTTTATCCTCAGAGTGTTGTGAACTATTCTCTAATAAATTACATTAAAACATTATTTTAACTATACTTACAATATGGTGCCTACAAAATATATAATCATAATAATACACTTATTCAAGGGATATAAACATGTAAAGAAATGTTGGTTTATTCACACAATAGGAATAGTCCTTTTTTTATATGTACCCAAAGACTCAATTAATCAACTCTATGTATCTCTAGTATTTACCTTTTCTGAAGGACCATCAAGCAGATACCTATCTGTGAAGGCTGGAACCAACAGTATCGTAAATGGAGAGACAGTATGCTGAAGTCCTGAAGGGGAGGGCAGTGGAATTATAACACTGATGCTGGTTCCTGCAGAGGAGTACATAGCTCCATTGTCATCACCTGTGGAAACGCCAGCTTCAACAACAGCTGCACCTACAGTACAGCTACATCCCTATATGTCAATGTAAGCTCCTGCTCATTCGGACTCACTGCTGGATACCATCCACTGAGTCTCCAACTCAACCGGATCGCATGTGCTTTCCAGCAAATTCGACTTTTTAATCTAATGCAGCAACTTAGGACCCATGAAGGTTGTACACTATTCCTGTCATTAGTTTGCTGCATTAGGTTTATAAACGCTATAAAGTTGGAATGGAACTACTTTTAGGAAGTGTAGGATTTAAATATACTTTGCATGGCCATTAGCAAATCTCCCACCCAGGTACCTCAGGTGTGCTCCTTTTTCAACACAGGCATGTCTCCCTAATTTATTTAGAGAGACATTTGATGGGATATATGCAGTATACACAACTGGAACCAGTACTAAATTGACAGTATCTCTCTCTCTCCCTCTCTCCCTCTCCCTTCAAAAGGAATTTACGGATTCAAATTTACAATAAAAGTGCCCATTTTTACTTAGCATGGGCTCTTCCAGTAGCAGTACTCTTGGCCCAGTCAGGCTCTCTTGCCTACTAAAAAAAATTTCCCCACAGAATAGGCACTGGGTCTTAAAATATGTGGGTATGGCTTAAACAATTGCTTGTTGTACCTGTCTACATCTTTCCACTCCCAGACCCTGCTGTGATGGTGGTAGTGATAGGAAAGGTATCAGTACTCCCAACACAAGGTGGCACTACATTTATTACAATGAGTCACTGCTGAACTCTGCACAGTTCCCGCATACATCAAACTTTGTTAAACTGTAGTTTGAAACCAGTAAAAAAATAAATAAATTACGAGCGCTTTTCCTGTAATGTTAAGTAGGCATACATCAACATTGTAGTAATCATTTATTGGGTGTGATATTTAGGTTATAGCGCGATATGGGAATTAACTTGGCCATTAATAAATGCATTAATAACGCATCACAATCATATTTGTATCATAGGCTTCTGGAAGCCTATGATACAAAATAACATTAACCCATTTAATGCCTGGGGTTACTGAGGTAGACCACATGCACCAAAGGGGTTAATACATTTAAAAACCCCACTATATAACCCCACTGCACACTTTAGTTCTAGTAAAGCATTGCCAAGCAAAGCTTTACGAACTCTTCAGGTAACCAAGGAGTTAACCCATCCCGCAACCACCCAGGGAGGCTTAAGCACCCTCCCAGGGACACTACCTCCATCACCCATCACCACTTACACCGATTTCACTATTGCCCACACCCCTCCCCATCAAAATGTGGCTAATAGTGGGTTGGAGCATTAAGCATAAAAAAAATATACACGTACGCAGTAATTTAAAAACACACACATTAACAATTTAAAAATACATGAATAATCCCCTTCATTACTTTAGCGGCTAACCGCTAATGAAGGTGTTAACCCATCCCACTGTCCCCTGGGAGTCCTAACCTCCCTTAGATTAAAATCCTTTCTCTGTAACTATCTCCCAGTCTCCTTCCTGCCTTTTGCCACTAACCTCTTTAATGCCTTGTATTCTCTCGCATGCTCTATTTTCTTACCTCCTATTGGCTCCTAGATCCTCTACTCTTTGATAAAGCACCATCTGGCGCAAAACGCATAACAGTGTGTTTTACCCAATACTACATGTGCCAATAAACTTTTCATAGAGCGTACTTACCAGCCCGCTGTTTATTATCTCGGTCTGTGCATCACTATTTTTCTTTTCTTCAACGCTGGACAGGACACCGGCTGGAGCACGTTGACTGCAGCAATACAAATAAAGATTTCCCGTGAGTACCCCGTCCCTTTCTCACTGATACTGTATACTAATGTTTATTCTAGAAGAGATTATATTAACCCATTGAAGATGATGACTGCATGTTTCTAATGACTTAGTGGTTTCACCACATAAATCAGTTCACCTAAATCATATCACCAAAACAAGCAAATGTATCAAAGGCTCATCAACACACATGGGACTCATTGGGATTCATATGTTTCAACCTACTTTGTATACTGACATTTACTAGCCTTAAGATTAAGGCATTATTGCAACATTGTGCAAGTGTTTCATTTAAACACTGCATGATGGTTTTTTGAAGCGCTGTGCTGTTTGTTTTTACAAACTACCCCCTTTCTAAATCCTCTACAATCTGGCTTCTGCACTGCTCACTGAAACTGCCCTCGCCAAAATAACTAATGACCTTCTTGCTGTCAAAGACCAAAGTCATTACACCCTACCTATATTACACAACCTTTCTGCAACCTTTGATATTGTGCACCACCTTCTTCTCCTTCACATCCTCCATACTCTTGGTATCCATAGCAGAGCTCTATGCTGTATTTCCTCCTACCTCTTTCATTGTACTTTTATTGTCTAGTTTGTTAACACCTCCACCTCATCTTGCAATATCTTTGTGGGTGTACCTCAGGGTTCTGTCCCGGAACCTTTTCTCTTCTCTCTTTACACACTTTCTCTAGGTGACCTTATCACATATGTTGGGTTCAAATATCACTTCTATGCTGATGAGGATAACAGGAAACAGAGAATAATAACAGAGAATAACTAGGAGAGAAAGTGAAGATCTAATTGGGAAACAGAGAGTGAAATGAGCATAAACATAAATCTCAGGAGAGAAACTAGCAGTTAAAGAAGTCTATACCAATGTGCTGGTGTCAATACACTCATTGAAACCGGCAGGGGCTAGCGTGCCCATCATATATCCAATACGACTCCCTTCTACACAGGGTCTTGAACCTATCACCCCCTAGGAGAGAGGGGGGAACGTGCTCAATACCCATTACCGCCAGGAGCCCAGGATCTTAATTATGATGAGACAAAAATGTCTAGATACGCTGTGTGTAGTGAGACTCCTGGCCACATTCCTCCTTTGTTCGCGATACCTTACATTTAGAGAATGTATAGTTTCCCTATGTATTACATCCCACATGGACAACACAGCACGCATACAACATATGGGGTTTTTCATTCAATATGCCGTTTTACCCCATTGTTGCGTTCATTTGAATGTGATGTAAATGTGTGTTCTATACACATCTGTCTGCACATTATACATCTAGATCTCATGCACCTCCAGTTCCCATTCAAATATGTAATATTAGTTGTTACTTTAGATTTCAGTTTACTCTGCGCTATTAGATTTTTTACATTAGTCGCCTTTTTGAAGACAACAGGTGCTCTGTTGGGTAAGGATTATTTTAAATGTGGATCTTATTGAAGAATTTTCCAATGTGTATTGGGAATTTTTATGAGCTTGTTAGCAGATGTGTTATATTTATTCACACATTTCGCGGGGCCAAATTTGACCTGATTTGCACCTACTCCAGACTTATTAATTTTTCTCTTACAACATCTTTTTCATGACTCACTCATAAGAACCTCTCTCTCTTGAGCTGTAGCTTTGGAAAAGGACTCCTCTATAATAGATGGTTTATACCCTTTCGCCCAAAATCTCTCCTTAAGAATTTCTGATTGGCATTCAAAATCTTTTTCCATAGAACAATTCCTTCTAAGGTGACTTGACTTGCTCAATGGGATATTATTGAGCCACTTTTGATGATGGCAACTTTTGGTGTGCAGATAACTATTGGCTTATACTTCCTTAAAATGGACATGTCTGAATATTCATATCTCCATCAACAAATAACGCTAGGTCCAGAAAGACCATACGTTCATTATGAATATTGTGTGTAAACTTTAGACCTTGTTCATTTGGCATAACGCCAGAAAAAATATTCTCCATGGCTTCCTCTGTTCCATCCCAAATAATAATAATAATATCGTCGATGAAACGGCCATAGTACACCAGGCCCGCCCACAGCGCTACATTGGCCCAGATGTTCTTGAGCTCCCAGAAACCCATAAATAGGTTTGCGTAGCTTGGGACAAACCTTGTGCACATGGCCATTCCACAGATTTGAAGATAAAATATTTCATTAAACAGAAAATAATTATGGGACAAAATGAACTGGATGCAAGTTAATAGGAAATCCTGTTGCACTTTTTGAAGTTTGTTATCAGTACTCAGAAAGTATTCAATGGCAGCCAAACCTGTAATATGCTCGATATTTGTATAGAGAGCCTGTATATCGAGAGTGGACCACATGTAGGCCGATTTCCACTTTATACCTGAGATGGAGTCCATGACATGCAGGGAGTCCCTCAGGTAGGATGGCATGTTTACCACATAGGGCTGAAAATAAGGATCTACATAACTGGACATCCCTGATGTCGTGGACTCCATCCCAGATATGATGGTTCTACTGGGTGAATCGACAGGGTCCTTGTGTACCTTTGGTATGTGGTAAAAGACAGGGACACGAGGATGGGAATTATACAAATATTTTAGTTCTACTGTTGTTATGACACCCTCCAATTTAGCTTTATTTAGAAGAGAGAGTAAAAGACTGGCATTCATCTACAGGGTCTGCACTCAATTGCATATATGTAAGGGATCGGGGGACACGCGCTTCACAGCGGGTCCCCGTCACCCCGGCTCCCAGTACTGCCGCTCGTCCCAGGACCCCTCCCCGTCAGCTCCTTACCCGCTCCGGTCAGATGCTGCTCTGCTCCTCCACGGCACACGCTGCCTCCGCCCACACTCTGCAGGGGCGCGCACTCAGGAGTGTTACAAGGCGTGCGCACACACGTCCTCTTCTACACTCCTCCTGCAGCCCTTGCTCCCCCTCCCAGCAGCTGGATGCTATTCCCACTAGGGAAAACCACATCAGACATCCTAACCTATCCCTGGGACCGCTCAGTCACGCCCCCGCCCCGCCTCTTGCTCCCATTGGTTCTTCTACATTTATAGTTCCAGTCTGCCCTCTCCTTCCTCACTCTGCATAGTTTTCCTGTGGCTCTTGTAGTACAGAGGTCTATGCCTGGCTCTCTTTTGTGTTGCAGCTCTCGCTCCAGTCCCTGCCCTCGTTTGATACCCTTGGATTTGATCTCGGCTCTCGTTAGACTTCATGTACCTCACTACTCCCTGGACTCGGCTTTGGACTTCCACTACGCTGCTCTCTCCTGCCCCTGACCTACGGCTTTCGGATGTCTACCCTCGGACCTCTGGTACCCCGGACGCAGCAAGTATCTTGCTAACCCTTTCTCACCAGGTCCGGCAAAGCATCATGCCACACTTCGAGCACGCCCTCACTGCTGTGGGTGCGTGTTATACCCTTACCCACCTCAGTACTGGGGACTGGCCAGGTCTGCGGACAGTCAAGCGTTACAATATGGAAACCATGATCTGAAAAAAGTCTCTGTGCTTCTCTAATATATGTTTCCCTGTCTTGTAGTACAATAGCACTCCCTTTATTGGCATGACATATTACAATTTTTTGAAGGTCCTGGAGTTATTTGAGAACTCTCTTTCACCTATAGTGAGATTAGCATGAACATTAGAAGGTATTGAGCACATCTTCTCAAAATCCTTAAGCACAAGTGAGTAAAATGATTCTATAAAGTTTCCCTTAGATAAATAGGGGTAGAATAATGATATAGGAGCAAATGTTGAGTGAATGATATTTTGTCGGGGCATAATATCCGATTCGCTGATAGACGAACCTGAATATACCAAAAAAATCAATATCAATGTTAGAGATAAAGATGTGTAGAATAAAATACTAAAATCTAATATTCAAAACAATAAGAAAATTGTATCAATTATAAAAGATATAAAATAGTGACCACTGATAGCTCTTATCCCTAAAAGATGCAGACCAGAAGCTAAGCACAGATAGATAAACCCCCCGTCAGTCCTTAGAGTAAACAGTTGAATTTAGAATACACTCTGAGGGGTGGGAGAAGATAAATGGTGAATGTCCTCCTGAAGTGTGAGATATTCTTCTTAAATATAAAATAATGCTGCCCCACAAAAAGAGGATACCACTCCTCTTGTTTAGATGTGACCTCCAACAAAAGAGAAAAAAGACATGTAAAGGGTACAATGGAACGTTTATAAACTTTATGTGTCACCTAGGTAACAAAATACAGTAAAATACAATATTAAGCACGCACACAAAAAAAGATTTATAAAAAGAAAAAAGTATATAGTAATAAATGTTGTAAGAAGAATAATTGCTTGAAGAAAGTGTGAAGTATCACTCTCTCTGTGTTTCTGCTGCTGGCTGGAGACTGTTTGAAGACCCGCTACCTCCGATGATTAGAGGGGCTGTTGATCTTGTCCACGGGTGCCGTCTGTTTGCAGTCCTCCTCAGCGTGTTGTTTCCCCAATTTCTTCCTGCTGTGACGTCAACAGGCCAGGCGTCCGGTGTCCTCGTCTCCCTTTCCTGACGATTTTGCAGCTCACGGAGTGAGTTGTTGAAGCTTTACTGCGGTCTGTGCGGTTTGTGCTTAGCTCCTCCTCCTACGCATTTCTCTACGTAATGTGGCATCGTCAGGGATGGGTCTGCATCTCTCATTACTCCAATAAGTACTTTAATTAATTAAAAGATTTAAAAAAATAGTTTCAAGTACTCTACTGATTATATCATTGTTGTTTGCTTGTTTCAGTCTAATTGCAATTACCGTATTTCCTCGAGTGTAAGACGCCTTCGATTGTAAGACGCACCATCGATTTGGCCCTTACAATCAAGGAAAATGACTTTTTCACTCACCATGTTTCAGGAAAGGTCCCATGTCAGCTGAGGATGAAGCGGGCGGCGGCAAGAGAGGTCCCACGTCTGCAAATGGTTGAAGATGGACAGCGGGTGGGTGTGCGGCAGCAGGACAGGTCCAAAATCCGCAGGTGAATGAAGATAAGAAGACAGTGGGCATGCGGTGGGGTGCGGCGGCAGGTCGATCATAATAGCAGGAGAGCTGAGCAGGAGCAGAGCGGCATAGGGGGAACGGCTTGGGAGGTGCACACTGTAACACTGGAAGTCAGACACCGGTCTACTTCTACTGCTATTATGATCTATTAGCCACCTCCGCCACCGCACGCCCGCTGTTTTCTTATCTTCATTCACCTGCAGACTTGGGACAAGTCCTACCGCCGCCACCGCACTCCCGCCCGCTGTCCATCTTCAACCATCTGCAGACGTAGGACCTCTCTTGTCACCACCGCCACACACTTTGTCCCCCGCTGACATGGGACCTTTCCTGAAACATGTTAAGTTTTTTTTTTTAATACATCAATTCTAAGACGCACCCCGATTTCAAACATGTGAAAATTGAAAAAAAGGTGCGTCCTAGAATTGAGGAAATAGGGTAGTATTTGAATAGGGTGGCTATCAGTGCTAAAAATATGAACATCACATTAGTAAGATTAAACACTTTCTCTTTTCTGCTTATTATTTTGCTACATGCTGCCAGTAGGTGATTATCTTTTAAATGTGAACACCAATCTATTTATTTTTAATAATAATAATAGAAAGTGCCATACTAAAACTTTGGGGGGCATTCATTTACAGCCTGTGGACTACACCATTCAGCCAAGTGACTGCTTAAACAGCCATGCAGCAGGATCTGAAGCTGTTTTTGACAGTGTTATCTGCTTGCTGTGACCCTGGGGGTCTGAATGCCTACCACAAAGACACTTATGTAAGTGCATTAATAAAGCCTCTTCCAGGGGCAAGGGCAAGGGCAAGGGCAAAGCTCTAGCCTGACGGAAAACCCATGTGAGGTTTTGCCGGGCAAACGCCAGTCGCGATTCACTTCCATACGCCGAAAGGTATTGATGTTTGAGATTTACTGTTAAACCTGTTCTGAGACTCATATGTACCTTTTCCCCAAGAATGCCCCTGATATTGTGATGTACTCCTTTGGTAAAAAAAACAATAAAAAATTTGAAACAAAAAAAAGCAATTTTACACTATATTTGCTTTCCCTTTTTGTATGTGGGGTTTCCCTCCCTCTATCTCTTCTGTGGATCATCTGAGACAATACCTGTGATGGTGTGCAGTACTTACCTGGACGAATTCAGAGTTGGTTACTCTATAATACCCATCTGCCTGTGTATCACGTGGAATACTTGAGTGTAAAATTCAAAGAATATTTTGCATTGTGTTATTTTGATATACAGTGTTGCACTATATATTTTGTATATCTCTTTTCATATCCTGGATGAAATGTGCACCCCTATTGTTTCTTTCCATTGCAGAACTGTATGGCTGTACTGTGTAGGCTGAATTGCTATTAGATTTTTAAGACAACAACTCGCGATTGCCCACTTGAGTTTCTAGACGGTATTGCAGACAACGCTAAAATGCCATTTTCTGCACCCGATAGAAACCCGATTCAATGGCGGTACGGTTGGAAAACATCGCGCTCCATGACAAGGGTATTCCGAATGGTACACCGCGTGAAGTTTTAGAATAACAGCCGCTGCAGCTGTATATGTTATTAGTTTATTTATCACTATCAATGGTAATCACGTATACAAGGGTTTACATTTTGGTCAATTATAATCTTAATGACAAAACTCTATATTATAAGTTATAGAGATAATTTAGATAATTTTAAAGTAAATTTGTTAACATAAGCTGAAACATGCTTGGATGTTGACTTCCCTTGGATATTTTGTGTGTGTTCTCACTGTGGCCCCAATTAATATATTGTGAAGCTGCTCCCTTGTGCAGCAAAATATTTGAATCCCATTCATTTGTACTGTACTGTCATTGAACTCATCTCCAGCACTGGCAAGCAGATTAACAGAATATGAAATAGTGACTGTTCAGTCCCCTTACACTCTCACCTGAATCCCTATTTGTTTTTCCGATACGGAGTAATAAATACTTATTTTTGTTATTAATTATTCTTTTTTTATTTTCTGTTGCAAAAGAATCTAGAGCAACTAAAAATGAAAATGTTTCTATAAACTATGATCTAAAACTTTGCTCAAATAAAGACAATTAGATTAATGTACTATATATACAACAAATATTTTTTTTGTTAAATGGCAGTGTACCTTTTAATAATCTTATTCCCTTCAGAATATGGCATAACCTACTCAATTCAATTTAATGGAGAGGGAAATAACTCAATATGTTCCTGGGTGTCAGTTCAAACATCAATTAGAGACTTTTGTCAAAAACCGCTCAAACTGCTACTTTCGAGTACATACTGTAGAAATACTCCCTTAGGGTCATATTCTATTCACTTGAAAAAGGGCAGCTTTCGCAGTTTTTTCTTAAAAAAAAAAGTGATAGAGGCGCATGCGCGACAGTGGAGGGAATAGCAGCCTAATTCATTAGCTCTGTTCCCCCCGGCTTTAAATCAGCACCAAACAGACAAAAAGCAACACCAACGGAGATAAACAGATACACAGAGGTACACAGGAAAACCTAGTGATGGCAATGACCCGAGCAAAGACAAAAAGAACCCCTTCAGTCCTGAAAGACTTCTACCCCAGAGGGATGAGAGCGGGAAGAAGTGAGATCGGCGGAGCAATAATGGCGGGAGGCTCAAGTTCAGAGGGGGAGGAAGCGGAGGGGACCCGAGACCAGCGCAATGTCACCAAAGCAGATATGAAAGAAATCTGCTGTGAGATGAAAGCCTTCTTCCACAGGGAGATGGAACAGCTGAGGAAAGACCTAACCGTGGTAGGGGAAAGAACCGACGGATTGGAAAAACACATGGATGCGGTTACCAGGGCTGTGCAGAGGAATGAAAAGGAAATGGCAAAACTTAAAAATATGATCCTGGATATTGCTAATAAGCAGGAGGACACAGAAAACAGGGACCGGAGGAACAATATCCGCCTCCGAGGGTCCCTGAGGAAATCATTGATGCCGAGGAACTTACAACTAGATGGCTGACCCACCTACTGCCCGGTAAAATGGCGGCCGAACTGCACCTAGATCGCTGCCACCGTGTCCTAAGATCCAGACCCCAACCAGGGAATCCCCCACGCGATCTTATTATGAGATTCCACTTTTACAGAATAAAGGAAGAAGTGTGCCAAATCACAAGAACCACGAAAACTGTGGAATTTGAGGGCATCAAACTCTTAATGTTTCAAGATATATCCCCCACAACTTTAATAAAAAGAAAGGATATGGCCCCCATCACCAAACTATTAAGAGAGAGGGGAGTGCGGTACCGCTGGGTGTTCCCATTCGGCCTTGCAGTCTTGAAGAACGGAGTGGCACACATCCTAAAGCATCCAGACGACGGGGACCGGTTCCTGAAGAAAATAGGGATACGCAAAGAAGCAGAAGATCCCACTCACCTGCCAGCTGGAGAAGAACCCGCTCCTGAGCCCGTCTGGAGAGAAGCGAGGGCGTCGTCCAGCTGGCCGAAAGCAACGGCTGCAAATGGAAACAGTTCGAACCATTAGAGAACCAATTAAAGTTTTAAAGGAGCCCTGCCAGTTGTGTTTAAAGTTGAAGTCCTTATACTGATGTTTTGTGTTCACCAGTTGCAGTTCCAGACTTGACCATCATGGAGGATGGCGCCCGGTGAGACGAAGCAGCCCCACGGGATCCACACGGTGGCTCCGGCAGATGAAACACCAGGAACATGTCCCTGACACAAGCCGGAAGAAGTGAAATCGAACTAGGATAGCACAGAATAACTGGCGGTCGGCGGAGATGCTGGAGGTTGGGGGGGGGGCGATTCGAGAGATGAGCGGTCCAACTTGGGATGGCGCTGCCTGACCTGGGTTGGCGCTGCCCGACCTGGGATGGCACTGCCCGACCTGGGATGGCGCTGCCCAACCTGGGGTGGTGCTGTGCTGCCCGACCTGGGGCTGCGGGGCCCTTGTGGGGGGGTATGGGGGCCCTGGTCGTGACTGCGATGACCGGATGGAGTCTGGGCTGCCCTTGGGGAGGCTGTGCTGCGCTAAGAAGGAGGGGCAGTGTCGGCGTCTGGATGGCCAGAGAGGCAGCGGTGATGGCGTGCCTGGGGTGGCGCTCTCCTGACGGCACTGACA
The DNA here is from genome assembly GCF_040206685.1 of Ascaphus truei. Taxonomy (NCBI): domain Eukaryota; kingdom Metazoa; phylum Chordata; class Amphibia; order Anura; family Ascaphidae; genus Ascaphus; species Ascaphus truei. The sequence continues at coordinate 63,908,684 of NC_134483.1, forward strand.
CAGCCCTAGAGGGGGCGGGGGGAGAAAATGATCTGCGGATGCGTTGTCCCGATGGAGCCCCGGTCATGGTTGCATCGCCGCAACAACAGCAGCGGTGGGACCCCTCACGAGTCACGAGGCATAGACCACGGAGGACAGGACGGGGACGAGAGCAGCGCAGGAATCCAAGGTAGAAAAATTGACTGGCCTTATGACGAACACGGGTGGGAGGGGTGCCCTCCCACGGGCGGCCTCCGATCCACCACGGGATCCCAGATGCGGTCCCTTTACCTCAGCGTTGGTCCACTCCGCCATGTGTCCTCCTGACCGGGCCCCCCCTCTCCCCCTGTTGGTTCACTCCGCCATGTGTCCACCTGACTGAGCCCCCCTCTCCCCCCCTCTCAACTGCCCCCCCTCTCAACTGCCCCCTCTCCTCCCCCCTTTCAACTGCCCCCTCTCCTTCCCTCTCCACCCCACCATCTCCTCCCTCCCTCTCTCCACTGCCCCCTCTCCTCCCTCCCTCCCTCCCTCTCTACGCTGCCCCCTCTCCTCCCTCTCCCCCTCTCCCCCCTCTCTGCACCCACCTCTCCTCCCTCCCTCTCTCCACTGCCCCCTCTCCTCCCTCTCCCCCCTCTCCACTGCCCCCTCTCTCCCCACCCTCTCCACTGCCCCCTCTCTCCCCCCCTCTCCACTGCCCCCTCTCCCCCCTCTCCTCCCTCACTCTCTCCACTGCCCCCTCTCCTCCCTCTCCCCCCCTCCACTGCCCCATCTCCCCCTCTCCTCCCTCACTCTCTCCACTGCCCCCTCTCCTCCCTCTCCCCCCCCTCCACTGCCCCTCTCCCCCCCTCTCCACACCCCCTCCCCTCTCTCCCTCCCTCTCTCCACTGCCCCCTCTCCTCCCTCTACCCCCCCTCCACACACCCCTCTCCTCCTTCCCTCTCCCCCCTTCTCCACTGCCCCCTCTCCCCCCCTCTCCATTGCCCCCTCTCCCCTGCCCCCCCCCTCTCCACTGCCCCCTCCCCCCCTCTCCACTGCCCCCTTCCCCCTCTCTCCACTGCCCCCTTCCCCCTCTCTCCACTGCCCCCTCCCCCCTCTCCACTGCCCCCTTTCCCCACTGCCCCCTCTCCCCTTTCCCCTCCCTCTCCCCCTCCCTTCCCCCACCTACCTCCCCTCCCTGCCCCCTCTCCCCTCCCTTCTCCCTCTCCCCTCCCCCCTACTTCCCCCTCCCCCTCCCTCCCCCCCAACCCTCCCTCCCCCTGATCCTAATAGGCACAATTAATGGCCAAATGCTGACGTTGGTCATCATATACGCCCCAAGTGAATACGACCCGCCCTTTCTCACCTCAATATTCAAGTTAATCCACAAGGTATCCAAGGGTCTGTTGATAGTAGGAGGCGACTTTAACATGGTTATGAACCCTGAAATAGACAGAACGGACCACGCTAGACCAAAATGCAGAGAAGATGTAGCAGCACTGAGGGCAGGAGTGAAACTGAACCAGCTCGTAGATATATGGAGGGAACTCCATCCCCTGGAGAGGGATTACACGTTCTTTTCTAACCCCCACTCCTCCTATAGCAGAATCGATTACTTCTTTATCTCTAGCAGACTGTCCCACAGATCTCCCAAACTGGGATCCATGATATTTCATGGTCTGATCATGCACCGATAGAGCTGAGGTGCACAAATTTAGCCCTAGACAGACCAGGAGCGAATTGGAAGCTTAATGAATCTTTGCTAAAAGTCCCGGACCTGGCCCAACAGATTAATGATGAATTTTGCCCACTTCTTTCGAATAAACACAGGCTCAGTTAACACACACACAACCCTATGGGAGGCGCATAAAGCGACCCTCAGAGGAACTCTAATGAATCTAGCAGCGTGTAGGAAGAGAGAGAGAAATGCCAAAATATCAGCATTACAAGCAAAACGTAAAGATCTAACGGCAGAGCATAAAACACATACTAGAGCCGAGACCTTGAGTCTTATTAAAGATGTACAAATTAAGTTGAAGCTTTAACTGACTGCCCAGGCGGAGAACTCGTTGAGTTAGTCTAAGAGGAGGTTTTTTACAGAAGCAAACAAACCAGATACTATGTGTGACAAACGGCTTACTCCGGGGCTCCGCCGCCTGTCCGGGACTGTTAGAACACGGTCTTTTAGGGTAGGTTAAATGACGAGGCGTCACGTGCTGTTCCTTTAAACAGGCTATGCCTGGTTTATTCAGTCCCAGGCACTGAGACTGCCACAGTGCACACAACAGAAACACATCAAAACAAAAAGCTGCTCACCTGAGCGATAACTTAACTTAGATTTTCCCTAACTCAGGGTGGAAGTGGCTTTTTCACTTCCAACAACAAAATACGTAACTTTGCAGTTTTTAGCCAAAACGAACAGAATGTTTTAACCTGTTTGGGGAGAGGCTTTCCCCTCTCTGCTTTCAGCAGCCTTCCTGTCTCCAAGCTCTTGGGGGAGAGGGGAGAGGGGAGAGGAAAAGGAAATCTGTCTTAAGTACCTGATATCTAACAAGCAGGACAGGTGACAGAAATCAGGCAGCAGACAAACTCTGGTCTGGATCGCTCATCCCTCAGTTTCCAGCACTTGCCAAACTGTGGGATGGACTGCATGTATTATGAGGCTGCACTGTTCAGCCTAAACAGGACAGAAAATGTTCAGTATCCTGGGAGCCCTATATATGGAATTTATTACCTTCCCCTGGTTTCTGTCACATATCCTCCCCCCCAGCTCAGACCCCGAGGGATGAGCGACCATGGATATTAGGGAGTGCATCCTTGACAACCCGTCAGTGTTGCCATGTTTGTGCCCTGACCTGTGTCCAACAGAAAATTTAAAGGGTTACTGGTCACTCTAGCATTCTTCTCTCTGTTTTGACACATCCAGGAACGGGGTGCATGATCTGTGACCAACTGGAATTTTCTCCCCAACAGATAGTATTTGAGCGTCTCTACAGCCCACTTTATTGCGAGACACTCTTTCTCGACTATGGAGTAATTTTTCTCCTGGGGATTTAGTTTCCTACTGAAATAAAGGATGGGGTGCTCCTCACCTTGAGACTCCTGGGAGAGTACCGCCCCCAGCCCTACCTCAGATGCGTCGGTTTGAACTACGAACTCTTTGGAGGTCAGGTGTGACCAACACTGGTTGGGCACAGAGAGCTTCTTTCAGGCTTCTAAAGGCCTGTTCGGTTTCGGGGGACTACTTTACCATTAGCGGTCCTCTTGCTTTTGTGAGGTCGGTTAGTGGGGTTGCCTTAGTTGCAAAATTGGTAATAAACCTTCTATAGTACCCAATTAATCCCAAAAAGGTCCTTACTTGTTTTTTTGTAACTGGCCTTGGCCAATTTTGTATCACCTCTACTTTGAGTGTTTGGGGTTTGAGTAAACCTCTGCCAATAGAATACCCCAGATACTTGGCCTCCTCCAGACCAATAGTGCATTTAGCGGGGTTAGCAGTTAGACCAGCAGACTGAACTGCGTCGAGCACAGCTTGGACCTTTGGAAGGTGGGATTGCCAATCTTCACTATGGATTACTACATCATCCAGGTAGGCGGCAGCATACCGAGCATGTGGTTTTAAAATTTTATCCATCATTCTTTGGAATGTGGCGGGAGCTCCATGTAAGCCAAATGGTAGCACCCTATACTGAAAGAGGCCGTCTGGGGTTGAGAAGGCTGTCTTTTCTTTTGCCCTTTCTGTGCGGGGAACCTGCCAGTACCCTTTTGTTAGGTCTAGGGTTTTGAGATATCGGGCTTTGCCCAGTCTCTCTACAAGTTCATCCACCCTGGGCATAGGATAAGTATCAAATTTTGACACCGCATTAAGTTTCCGGTAGTCATTACAAAACCTTGTTGTACCGTCTGGCTTTGGGACTAAAACTATAGGGCTGTTCCACCCACTTTGGGATTCCTCAATTACGCCTAGTTTTAACATTTTTTTAACCTCTAAACTTATAGCCTCTCCTTTGGCCTCTGGGATTCGGTATGGTTTAAGGTTAACTCGGACCCCCGGTTCAGAGACTAGGTCATGTTCAATTACGCTAGTTCTACCTGGCTATGTAGAGAAGACTTCTTTGTTTCTTCTCACTAAATTCTGGACCTCTCGTTTCTGATGAACGGACAGGGTTTCAGCTATGCTAACCTCTGGGTCAGTTTCTCGATTCCCTGACGGACCTGGCGGTACTAGGGTTAACAAGACCTCTCTATCTTTCCAGGGCTTAAGTAGGTTTATATGGTAAATTTGCTCAGGTTTCCTCCTACCTGGCTGTCTCACCTTATAATTTACTTCTCCCACTCTTTGCAAGACCTCATATGGCCCATGCTACTTAGCAAGGAATTTACTCTCTACGGTGGGAACCATAACTAGTACCCTATCACATGGAAAAAAAATTCTAACCCTAGCACCCTTATTATACGTATTCCTCTGTGCTTCTTGAGCTTTTTCCATGTGTTCCCTCGCTATAGGTAGTACTGCAGCTATGCGGTCCTGCATCTGGGCAACATGCTCTATTACACTTCTGTAAGGGGTAACCTCATGTTCCCAAGTCTCTTTGGCTATATCCAGTAAGCCCCTTGGGTGTTGACCATACAATAGTTCAAATGGGGAGAAGCCTGTGGATGATTGGGGAACTTCCCTAATGGCAAATAACAGGTATGGTAACAAACAATCCCAGTTTTTCCCATCCTTATCGACCGCCCGGCGTAACATGCTCTTAAAGGTTTTATTGAACCGTTCTACTAAACCATCTGTTTGTGGATGATAGACTGAGGTTCTGAGATGCTTGATTTTTAGGAGTTTACATAACTCTTTTTTTACTTGGGACATAAATGGTGTTCCCTGGTCAGATAAGATCTCTTTAGGAATTCCGACCCGGGAAAACAGAACTATTAACTCTTTTGCTATGTTTTTAGCAGAGGTGCTACGTAGGGGAACTGCCTCCGGATATCGGGTGGCATAATCTAATATTACCAATATATGATGATGTCCCCTAGCAGACTTTGTTAGGGGTCCTACTAGATCCATAGCAATCCGGTCAAATGGTACATCTATTATGGGAAGGGGTACCAATGGGCTACGGTACGCTTTGAACGGGGCGGTGATCTGACATTCTGGGCATGAGGAGCATTAATTCGTAATTTCTTCCAGAACCCCAGGCCAATAGAAGCTTCAGAGAACCTTTTCTTTTGTCTTTTCCACCCCTAGGTGTCCCACCAATGGTTGACTATGTGCGAGGTGTAATACTACATTACGGAATGTCCGTGGTTCCAACAATTGTTTAGTTGTAATTGATTTCCTTTTATCAACCCGATATACTAGGTCATTCTCTACCTTGAAGTAGGGGTAGGCAAGTGACCTATCTGGTTGGCCAGGAGTACTATTCTGGTCCCATATATTCCCCCTTGCTACCTCTAATGTGGGGTCTTCCCACTGGGCCTTATTAAAACTCTCAGGACTGACCTCTAGGTCAGCGAGGGTCTTATCCTGTTCTGGGGTGGTAAGTACCTGTTCAACATCTTGATTTGGGGTATTCCCTACCAAGATAGCCATGGGGAAGGGAATTTTACAGCACTCCTCCTTTTCCCCCTTCTTATTTGGGCCCTTGTCAACTTCTATTTCTGAAAAAGGGATTTGTTTCTTCTGTTACTTCATTATGGTCCGCTATTGAACTCTGGGCGCTATTCTGAGAGGAGGACCAAATTTTTCGAAAATGGGGAAAGTCGGTCCCTATTAACACATCATGTGCCAGTTTGGGTACAATACCCACTTTGAAATCTAAAGAACCAAACTCTGTTTAAAAAAAAACATCAACAGTGGAATATTCATGATTATCCCCATGTATACAACAAATTGCCACTCTTTGTGAACTGTTTACCTGTTTCTTCTTAATGGGCAACAAGTATTCGGACACTAGTGTGACCATGCTCCCAGAGTCAAGAAGTGCCCGAACCCTCTTACCATTAACCTTTACCAATGCCCACAGATGGTTATTCAAGGGGTCCTCTGGGCTAGGGCCCATACATTGGGACCACAGCGAAAAAGGTTCAACGCTGTTACATTGCATGGGTTCAGCATTTAGTGGGCAGACTTTCGCAGTGTGGCCCCTCTCATAACAATTTACACATTTAGGTACATAGTCTGTGTCCCACTTAGAGCCTTTTTTTGGCTCCCCATGTTTGCTGTTGCCCTTAGTGTGCGAGCCACTGTTGCTGGTGCTGTGTGAAGGCGGTCGTCGCTCTTCAGCCCCCCTTAACCCTGGTACCCTTTTACCATCTCTGGAAGAGTCCTGGAACCTTGGGTAGTGGGGTTGCTCCACGACTATGGGTTGCGGGTGCTCTTCTGCTGCATTGTACCTTTCTACGAGGGCCACAAGCTCGTCTGCATTGTGGGGGTCACTTTGACTGACCCAACGGCGTAGGGCAGAGGGAAGTTTCCTCAAGAACTGGTCCATGACCAACCGTTCCACGATGTGGCTTGCTGAGTTGATCTCGGGTTGTAGCCACTTCCGAGCGAGGTGGATGAGGTCATACATCTGGCTTCGGGTGGCTTTATCCATCGTGAAGGACCATGAGTGGAACCTTTGGGCACGAACAGCCGTGGTTACGCCGAGGCGGGCAAGGATCTCGAACTTCAATTTTGCATAGACGTTAGCTTCGGCTGGCTCTAGATCAAAGTAAGCCTTCTGGGATTCGCCGCTTAGGAAGGGTGCGATTAGACTGGCCCACTCAGCTTCTGGCCATCCCTCTCTCTGTGCCGTGCGTTCAAACGTGAGAAGATAGGTTTCCACATCATCCGAGGGCCCCATCTTCTGAAGGTAGTGGCTTGCCCTGGTCATTTTCGGGACTGGGGCTGCCTCTGCCAGTGGAAGGTTACTGATAGTCCCTCTCAGGATCTCGAGTTCCTGCTGTAAGCCCTGGGCGAACCGTTGTTGCTCCTCTCTCAGAAAGCGGTTTGTCTCTTGCTGGTTTGCATTTGCCTGTTGCTGGTTTGCATTAGTCTCTTGCCAGTTTGCATTAATCTTTTGCTGGGCAATAGCTACAGCTGTTGCTGGTTTGCATTAGTCTCTTGCTGGTTTGCATTAGTCTCTTGCTGGGCTATTAACAGCTGTTGCTGGGTTTCATTTGACTGTTGCAGGGCTGCATTAATCTTTTGCTGGGTTTCATTCGCGCCTTTCTGGACAGCGACATTGCGTACCAGCGCACTCACCACGTCTTCCATCTTGTTTGGAAACAAAAAAAAACTTTTTTTTTTTTTGTTTCAAATTTTTTATTAGGCGTTATTTGGCATACATTATGTAAGTAACGAATAAACATCTTATTGCCTAATACAAGTTTTTCTTGGTTTAATAACAGTGAAAGGGAAAGACAACGCTCCCCCGACCTTAAAACATGGGTCGGCAGGGTTGGCGTGAGGATGGAAACAGAAAGTGAGGGGGAAGAAAGAGGGGAGGAGAGGGAAAGGTTGGGGGGGTCTGAGGAAGGGAGGGCCCTTCCTTCTCAGTTAATCATATGAGATTCCTCCCTTATTACGACCGTCATTTGCTGGGGGTAGCTATCTTTAGTCTGCCATTCGGGTCAGCCATGGCTCTCACGTGGTATAGAAAGGTTCCGTCTTCCTCTTTAGGAAGGCCGAGAGTTTCTCCATTAACATAACTTCTTGTATTCTGTTTTTGACTGTTTGCCTAGGGGGGGGAGACACCTTTTTCCACGAGGCCGCCACCGCACATCTTGCCGCCGTAAGAATGAAGGAGATCAATTTTCTTGTTGGGCGGTCAATGTTCTCGATTGGCCTGGCCAACAAGTAGGTCAACGGATCAATGGGTATGGTGAGGTCTGTGACCTCTGTAATTAAAGACTGTATGGTTTCCCAGTATTTCTGAATTTCTGGACATGACCACCATATGTGGGCCATGTCACCCTTTTGTCCGCAGCCTCTCCAACATAGGTCGGAAGCCAGAGGATAGATTTGATTTATTCTAACTGGGGTAAGATACCAGCGAAACAGTATTTTATATATATTTTCTTTGATTGTGGTACATATGGAAGTTCCTGAGGCTGATTCCCAAATGCTTTCCCAATCCTCTCGGTTTATAACTATGTCCAATTCTGCCGCCCAGTGGAGCATGTAGTCATGAACTGGGGCATCTGTTGCCCTTTCCAGCTCTGCGTATATTTGTGTTATAAGACCTTTTTGGTGCGTCGTTTCTTTGCACAGCCTTTCAAAGCTCGTGAGAGGGGGAAATTCCAATGTTGGCGATATTGTTTGAATGAAGTGCCGAATTTGGAGATATTTAAAGACATTCAATCCCCTTATTTCGTATTTGTTTTGTAGTCTTTGGTAACTCAGGAACTCTCCTATCTCAAGAATCGGCAATCGCCCTTATTTTTTTAGTCGTAAATTGCTCAAATTGTCTGGGCTCACAACCAGGTGGAAATTTGGGGTTTTGGATAATTGGTATGAGTTGGGATTTGGCGGTTGTGAGCTTGAATTTAAGTTTGCATGTTGTCCAGGTCTCCCATGTATGCCTCATTGGTCCTAATTTAAATTTACTTTTCTGCAAGTCCTCCCTGCTCAGGGACCAAAGGCATGCTGGCAGAGAAGGCGTGCCGGCGTATTGCATTTCTATGTCCAGCCAGCAATATTGGCCTGGTTCCACGTTCCAAACTACTACCTGTCGCAGCTGGGCGGCTTGATAGTATCGTATAATATCGGGGACTCCCAGGCCCCCTCTCCCCCTTGAAGCAAGTAGAACTGTCCTTGCGATTCTGGGTTTTTTCCCCTGCCAGATAAAGTGGAAAATTTGTTTTTGGATATTCTTCAATTCTGAGCCAGGGATGCGGATCGGGAGTGTCTGGAAGTAGTATAGTTATCTGGGGAGTATATTCATTTTCACCGAGATCATTCTCCCGATCCATGATATTTGGTATGCTCCCCATTTGTCTAGATCTAATTTAATTTTTCGAAAAAAGGCCGGATAATTATGGTGGTATAAGGAATGGTAGCTCCCGATATCTTTACTCCCAGGTATTTGATATAGGAGGAGCTCCATCGATAGTTAAAATTTAGCTTAAGAAGTTTCACCTCTGGTTCTGGCAGGTTTAAATTTAGTGCTTCGGATTTGTCATTATTGATTTTATATCCTGATATGGTTCCGAAGTCGAAGAGCTCTTTTTGTACGTTTGGGAGGGAAATTTGGGGTTTTGAGAGTGTTAGTATTATATCATCTGCAAACAGGGATATTTTGTATTGCGAACGTCCAATTTCTATCCCTTTAATATCTACATTATTTCGGATTGTAGCCGCTAAGGGTTCTATAGTTAGTGCAAAGAGGAGAGGGGACAAGGGGCATCCCTGTCTCGTGCCATTTTTAATACTAAAGCTCTGGATACTGCCCCCTGGTAATTTTACCATTGCCGATGGGTCTTGGTAGAGTCTGCGGACCCCTTCAAAGTATGCGTCTTTAAAGCCAAATTTACACATGGTATGGTCTAAGAATAGCCAATCTATTCTATCGAACGCCTTCTCTGCGTCCAAACTAAGTAGTATTGCTTTGGTTCCTGTGAGACGTGGACATGCTCAATAATATTATTTATTTTACGTGTGTTGTCGGAGGCTTGTCGACCTGTCACAAATCCAACTTGGTCTATGTTTATCAGCCTTGGTAGGATAGGGTTTAATCTGTTGGCCAGGATTTTGCTATATAGTTTGAGGTCATTATTGAGAAGGGAGATTGGATGATAGCTGCCACATTGCATCGGGTCTCTGCCTTCCTTATGGATGATGGCTAGGTTGGCGAGAGACATGGAGGTGGGAATCGAATTTCCCTCCAAAAAATGATTGAACATTTTTAATAGATGTGTGGATAGTATGGGCAAGTATCTCTTGTAGTAGACATTAGTGAAGCCATCAGGGCCAGGTGACTTGGAGATTTTCAAGGCTTTTACTGCTTCCTCTAATTCTTCTTTTGTGATCTCAGCATTGAGGACTTCGTTTTCCTCCTCTGTCAGAGTAGGGAGTTGACATTTGTCTAAGTATTTTTTAATTGCTTCGGTTCTGTTTGGACCAGTTTTAGATCTTAAGTTATAAAGTTCTGTATAGTATTTTGTAAACTCCGCTGCTATCTTTTTGTCACTATATTGTGTCTCACCAGACCTATTCTTGATCGCTGTTATTTGAGATCTCTTTTGGATGCCTCTTAGTCTGCTGGCCAGCAGCCTGTCAGCCTTGTTGCCCTTATCATAGTAATGTTGATTAGTCCATTTAAGGGCTTTTTCCACATCTTCAAGTTGGACTTGTTTGAGTTTTTGTCTGACTGTAGTTAAGGCTTTATAGATTTTTTTTTGTGGGATTAGCTTTATGGACTTGTTCTAACTTTAAGATGTTATCGGTGAGTTCCGTAATCGATTTCTGTTTGAATTTTTTCCTATGGGACGCAATAGAGATGAATTTGCCTCTGATTGCCGCCTTATGGGCTTCCCATAGGATCGCTGGAGATGAGACAGATCCTGAGTTAAAGAAAAAGTAGTCCTTAAGGGAGGCTCTGATCTCTCTCTCTATCTTAGGATGGTTCAATAGGGAGTCGTTTAATCTCCAGGAGTAAGATGTGGTCTTTTCGAATGGTGTGGATAGGGTCAAGGTGATCGGGGCATGGTCTGACCACGTGATGGGGCCGATGTCTGATTTCGTGGTCGCCTCTAAGATATTTTTGGTCAGCAGAAAATAATCTATGCGTGAATAGGTCTGGTAAGGTGCTGAGTAGAAGGTGTAGTCTCTCTGACCCTGATGCTGGGATCTCCATATGTCCACCAATGAGAACTCGTCCATTATTTCCCTGAACCTTGTCCCCGTGACTTGTGAGTGGGTTGTATGGGGGTGACCCATTGCGGTTGATCTGTCCTCAGTGGGGTTAGAGACCATGTTTAGGTCTCCTCCCACTATCATCGATGACAGATATCCCGGGTCAATGCCCTCAAGCACTGTTTTTAAAAATTCTGTTTGTTTTTCGTTTGGGGCATATACATTGATTAGAGCGATTGCCGAGCCCGCTAGGGAGCCATATACCACGAGAAATCTACCCTCTGGATCCATCGTGGTTTTGACATGATTAAATGGAGTTCCTTGTCTAATTAGTATAGCCACTCCTCGCTTTTTACTACTAAATGATGCAAAAAAGCATGTCGGAAACACTTTTTTGAACAAATTTGGGGGGTCTTGTGATGTGAAGTGAGTTTCCTGTAGGAATATGATGTCTCCCCCTGACTGTTTCATATCCTGGAGGGCGAGCCTCCTTTTTCTATTATTTTGTAGTCCTTTAACGTTGAGTGATACTATTTTCACTGGGGCCTTAGAGGTCATTGATTTCTTTTTGTGGTACAGAACCTTAGGACCCCTCCTTTCCCACTTGGGGGGGTCTTGACTTTGTAGTGTAGGTGTATTCTGTGCCCTGGCAAACATCTCGGGATAGATTGCTTTCCATGGGGAACTGGTTGAATGGACTGAGGAGGGAGGGGGTTGGGGAGGGTGGGGGGGGTGGGGAGGGTGGGAGGGGTGGGGTACAGATCTGCTGGAACAGGGTCAGCAGTTGAAAGAAAAAGAAGATTAGGTTCGTGTTTGAACCCAACAATAAGTTGCCTGGTCCTTGGGCGACCGGCTTTTGGGCAGACGTGCCCATCGGGATTGACTCCGGTGTCGGCAGCCGGTGGGCAGTAAGAGGGGGTGTCGTTTTTGAGCTCTCTCTCATTCTCCTTGTCCTCGATGGTTCTTTGCACGCACCGTGAGTTTTCCTTTCTAGTTTGGTAGTGGGGGATGGTTGCGGGGGTTGCCCTTCCAGAGCAAGGGTTGTCCTCTTAGGGTGGAGGAGGGTCGTGGGCATTTCTGTCCTGGAGTATGCGTAGAAAAAGGGGGGGAAGGGAGGCGATAGGTAGGTGCGGGGTGGGGGGGCAGGGGGGGAGGGGGCGGAGGGGGGTGGATGAGAGGGAAGAAAAGTCATGGAAAATATTTTGGCGCAATACTTTGAGTTATTTGTACAGTAGATAGAGAGGTATTCACATTGGGTTATCATACATACAATTATATAACAATATCCTCAACCCTGGTCATACATAAATGAGTGGGGACACTCTTGGGTATGTCCAGTTATTGAGGAGGTAGTTGCGGAGGAGTTCATATTCATTGCAATTTCCATGTTTATGCATTATTGTTCCCATGTATTGCTGGGTCTGCGGAAACGCGGATCACGGGAAGAGGGGGAGGGGATATGGGGAAGGGAAGGTGGGGAGGGGAGCGGGGTGGGGGGGGCGGGGAAAGTCCATGGGAAGGTTGCTGTGAATCCGCAGGTAGTCACATTTGGATATACACATTAAATTGCTTACAGCTTTTAATACTATAACCTCTTCAAACAGTGTGGTCAAATAAATTCACTGTTCCGCTACCTATCTGTTTTGAGACACTCAGGGAAATACTGTACATTGCATTATTGACATAACAGATGGGGCGGCATTTGCATTGAATGGACAAACAGTTTTTTTTTGTATGGTATCGTTCTCAGCGGTTGCAGTAGAGATGGATGTAGAATCACCTCTACCTATGCCCGGGTTTTGGGGGGGAAAAGGGGGGGGAGAGCGGGGGGAGGGCGGGGGGAGGGATAGGGGGGGGTGGGGGGGTGGGGCGGTGGGGGGGGGGGTTGGGGAGGAGGGGGTTTATGGGAAAGCGGGGAGAGGGGAGGGAGGGAGGGAGGGAGGGAGGGGGGGGAGCAGGGGGGGAAGAAAAAAGGGGGGGGAGGAGGGGTTTAGGGGTGAGTCCATGGGAAGGTTGCTGCGAATCACATTTGGATATACACATTAAATTGCTTACAGCTTGCAATACAATAACCTCTTCAAACAATGTGATCAAATAAATTCACTGTTCCGCTACGTTTCTGTTTTGAGACACTCAGGGGAACACTATACATTGCATTATTGACATAACAGATGGGGCGGCATTTGCATTGAATGGTAAAACAGTTTTTTATATGGTATCGTCCTCAGCGGTTGCAGTAGAGATGGATGTAGGATCACCTCTACCTATGCCCGGGTTTTGGGGGAGTAAGTGCTGGGGGTTTAACATTTTGCTGATGTGTGCTTATGGTACCTGATCTTTGTTGAGCCTGATGGGTATGATTACAGGTGGGGAAGGGTGGTGGGGGGGAGTTGGGCTGGGGGGGAGTGGGAGAAAAAAAGAAAAAAAGGGAGGGGGGGAAGGGGGAGGGTGGGAGGAGTAGGTTGGGGGAGGGGGAGGGGGAGGAGGAGGCGAGAGGGGGTTGGATGGGGGGGAGCGGGAGGGGATGCGGTTTGGGGAGGGTTTGGGTTGTGGGGGGGGGAGGTGGGAGTGGGGGAAGGAGGAGGTGGGGGAAAGGGGAGATGGGGGGAGGGGTAGGTGTGAGGGGGGGAGGTGATGAAGGGGGGGGTGAGAGCGGGGGGTGGGGAGTGGGGGGAGTGGGGGGGGGGAAGATGGGGAGGCTGGGGGGAGGTCGGCAGGGAGGAAGTGCGAGGGGGTGTGGGATGGGAGGGGGTGGGGGGGGAGGAGGGGGTGTAGGCGTTGTAGGGAAGGGGGGGGCGGGAGGTAGGGGGAGAAGGGTTGGTGGGGGGAGGGAGGGGTAGGGGGGGAGGAAGGAGTGATGGGGGGGAGGTTGGAAGGGAGGGGGGGGGCTGGTGGGGTGGGGAGAGGGGGGTAGGGGGGAGTGTAAAGGGGGGTCAGCAGGTCACTTGATGGGAGCAATATGAGATACATATTAGACTGTTTGCGTCTGGTAATACAGTAGTAACCGCGGAGTTGTGGGATCACGTATGTTTACTTTGTTTCATGCCCATTTTAAAGCACTGAGAGGGGGAGAGAAGGAGGGGGGGAGAGAAGGAGTGGGGGGGGGGGGTAGAGGGGAGGATATTGGGCTGCTTTTTAGCTTGCTGGGGTAGCCAGTAGTGAGAAACATTTTTTTTTTTTTTTTTATAACTTGTATTTTATTATACATAAATGCATGATATACATAAAAAAAAAACATCAGGTGCATATTTAGCATATCATATACAATAACAAAAGCATAATAAACTCACGTAGTTTTTCGAGCCCTACTTAACCACGTGAGTGGGAATCGTCATGTGTAAGGTACTGGGGTAAAGAATAATATAAAAAAAAAAAAAAAAAAGAGGGGGGGGGGGAGGAGGTAAAGGAGGGGGTGAGGGGGAAGGTGTATCCAAGGACAAGAATATATCTGGTTAACACCAGGACAGCGTGAGGATTGTGTATCAACTAGTGAGGTCTTTTTGTAGAATAAGTGATTGGGCGTAAGGAATATGAGGTTCTAGGTGTGGGGTTGGTTCTCATGCCCCCAAAGGAGAACGCATTTATTACTATTATAGCCAAATTGTGTTACGCTCTACCCCAGGGATGTCTGTTTGGGCAAGCCAGGGGGCCCAAACTTTTAGATAATTGTCGCCAGTGTCATTAACTAAGCTCGTTAGCTTTTCCATCTGGCAGATAAACCAAATACGATTCCGAATCTTTGGGATAATTGGGATATCAGGGCGTTTCCATAGTGCTGCGATCTCGCACCGCGTAGCTAGAGCAAAATGTGCAATTAGTTTATTGTGTGATTTTGATAGGCCCTTTAGGGGTCTGTTCATGAGAAACAGCCAAGGGTCTGGGGGAATAGTGAGATCAAATACTCTCTGGATCCAATTTCTGATCTTTTCCCATAGCGGGTATATCAGCGGGCAAGACCACAGCATATGTAACAGGTCAGCTGTTCCTCCACATTGTTTAGGGCACAATGGGGAGGACCCTGGTATAAACTTAGATAATTTGAGTGGGGTGAGGTACCATCTCATAAGAACTTTATATGCGTTCTCCTTCAGTGTGGTGCATATAGAACTTTTTGCGGCTCCTAGGAATATAGCATTCCACTCTTCGTCGTCCAAGGTCTCCCCCAGGTCTCTTTCCCATTGGGTACGGAATGTAGGTGATTGGTGCTTTGAGATTGCAGGTTCGACTACCTCTCTGTATATCGTAGATATGAGTCCCTTAGTGTCGGTTTCTGCCCGACAGAGCTTTTCAAAATTCGTCAATGGGGGGTATGGGGCAAATTTATTATAAAATGATCTGAGCTGGAGGTATTTATGGAATTCAACGTGGGGAATGTCTTTTTCTAATCTGAGATGGTCAAAAGATTTAATTTTTAGATCATGGCCCTCCAGATCTTTGAGTCTAGTATAGCCTTTTTGTTTCCAAATTGAGTGATTATGACCAATAAGACCCGGTGTAAAGCTGGGATTATTCCAAATGGGTGACATCGGGGAATTTGCTGAAGTAAGTGAGTTTTTTAATCTTGATGCTTCCCAAACAGATAAGGAGTTAGCCATTGAGGTGAGCGGTAAAATAGTGTTTTTCCTTGATGTTTTAGGTAGCCAAATCAAATTGTTAAGCTCTAAAGGGGAGCAAGCCGCATGTTCGAGCTCAACCCATCTTTTTAATTTGGGGTCGGAATGCCATTGTATGACCTGGCTTAATTGAGCCGCTTTAAAATATGACAACAGGCAGGGTACCGCTAGGCCACCCGCTAAGATAGGTCTCTTCATAGATAATTTATTTACTCTCGGTTTTTTACCTCCCCAGATAAAATTAGATATTCCAGACTGAAGTGAGAGTATGTCCTTCAGTTTGAGTGGCACAGGTAGTGTCTGGAAGAGGTATAGGATACGGGGAAGTAGATTCATCTTAACGCTGTGAATCCTTCCGATCCAAGAAATCTTCTTGGAAGACCATCTGATTAGGTCTTGTTTTAGAGTCCAGATCAGTTTGGGATAATTTGCTTTATAGATGCTTTTTGCATCTTTGGTGATATAGGACCCCAAATATTTTATCGAGTTCTTTTGCCAGTTAAAATTGAAATTTAGTTTCAGTAATTTCTCTGTATGCCTAGGGAGGTTGATATTCAGAGCTTCAGATTTGGATTGGTTAATCTTGAAACCTGAGACCTTGGAGAATTTATCTAGTAGGTCAAACAGGTTAGGTAATGACGTAAGGGGTTTGGAGATGATTAATAGGATATCATCAGCATACAGGGCCGCTTTATGTGATTGGAAGTAAACGTTTAACCCTGAGATATCCGGGCTATCACGAATTCGTGCCGCGAGGGGTTCAATACATAGGGCGAACAGGAGGGGAGATAAAGGGCATCCCTGTCTTGTGCCACTCTGGATTTGAAATGGGACCGAGGGGAAGCCCTGATGTATGACCCTGGCGGTTGGGCCTGAGTATAGTGACATAATCGCTCTACTCACCCGATTTCCGAAGCCAAATGCCACGAGCGTCTCTTTTAAGTATGGCCAGTCTATCCTATCAAAAGCTTTTTCTGCATCCAGACTTAATAGCATGCTTTGTGTGTTATTTTTGTTAGCCAATTCCAACAGATCAATAAATCGTCAAGTGTTATCCGCTGCCTGCCTCCCCTTAACAAAACCGACCTGATCTGGGTGTATTAGTCTGGGTAGGATATGACTTACTCTGTTGGCCAATAATTTCGCATATATTTTGATATCGGTATTAATTAGAGATATTGGCCTATAGCTTTTACAATTTAGCGGATCCTTGCCAGGTTTATGTATAAGTGATATAGACGCCCGCAGCATGTCCCCAGGAATAGGGGCTCCTGCTAAGATAGCATTAAACATTTGGAGCAGCCTCGGAGCAAGTGATTCGGAAAATTTCTTATAATAAAGCCCCGAGAAGCCATCAGGGCCTGGTGCCTTTGATGGCTTAAGCTCCTTGATGGCCTGCGACACTTCTTCCAATGTGAAGTCAGCGCCCATAGCTTCTCTGTCTAGCTCTGTCAATCTCTCCAGTTTTGAGCTGGCTAAGAAATCTCTTAGTGCGCTGCTCGTGTTGTTATTGTGTGCCACCTTCTTACCGTCGTATAGGGAGCCATAAAATGAACCGAATTCTTCCACTATTTTTTTAGGATTGGCCGTAAGTACACCCGATTTTAAGCGTATAGCTTGGATATTAAACTTAGATTGCCTATCTTTCAGTGCGCGCGCCAGCATCGTATCCGGCCTGTTAGCTTTTTCATAAAACTTCCTCTTAGACCAACATAGGGAGTTATCTGCCCGGGAAGTTAATAACATATTTAATTCAATTTTTGTATCTTTAAGTTCCTGTGTCGTAAGTGGATCGGGATTGGTCTTATGACTCGATGAAAGGGAATACAATTTGGATTGGAGCGTCCGAATTTTGGAATCCCTCACTCGTTTTCTTTTAGCAGTGAGATTAATTATTATGCCCCTTAGTGTTGCTTTATGAGCCTCCCATAAAGTCATATGGGACTCCACAGAGCCTGTGTTTATCTCAAAGAATTGAGTTATTTCTTGACCTATCGTTTCGCAGGTTTCGGGTATTTTAAGAATAGATTCATTAAGTTTCCAGTTTGCGCCTGGTCTATTGGTCTGAATATTGTTGCACCTGAGCTCAATTGGTGCATGGTCAGACCATGAAATATCATGAATCTTTGTATGATTGACCTTAGGGACCAGGTGGCACGAAACGAAGAGATAATCGATTCTGCTATATGAGGTGTGTGGGTGGGAATAGAAAGTGTAGTCCCTTGCCGTAGGGTGGAGCTCCCTCCATATGTCTACTAATTGATTATCTTTCAGGGCATTGTGCAGGGAATTTTGAGCTTTTTTATTATCGGAGTCATTTCCCCCTGATCTGTCTATTGAAGATTGCATTGTGATGTTAAAATCTCCTGCTATTATAGTGTATCCCTTAGCTGCTGAGTTTAGCAGGCGGAAGAACCTGTCAAAAAAGGACGCATCCTGTGTACAGGGCGCGTAGAGGGAGGCCAACGTAATAGGCTGCTCATGTATGGTCCCTGTTACAATGATATAACGACCATCTACATCTTTTTTGATTGTCTGGAGAATAAATGGGATTGAGTTGTTAAATACGATGGCTACTCCACGTTTTTTGACCGATGCTGATGCTGTGTAAAATTGGGAGAAGCCCTTATCTAGGAACTTGGGGGAGCTATTATTACTAAAGTGTGTTTCTTGTAGAAATAACACATCCGCTTGTTTTCTCTTGTAATCTGTAAAAGCAAGTTTTCTTTTGATTGGGCTATTAAAGCCCTTCACATTATGAGAGATTAATGTTAACGCCATGTATTACGAAGTAGGTAATGATATATATAGTGATCTGCATACTTACTTGTGAAATTATATCTGAGGTTTCTGGCGGATGTGTCCCAAACTATCGTGTCGGCTAGACGCTCTGGGTGGAATCCATGTTCCCTGGAGAGGGAAGGGAAAGGGAGAGGGCAGGGAAAGGTAGACAAGACAGGGGAAGCGACAAGAGGGCTAAAACAGGAAAAAGAAAATAATAATAAAATTGTAAAAAGGGATAAACAAAAAACAAGGGCGTATCTCGGGAGCCCCCGAGAGTAACTCCTGTGCCCAGAGGGTGGGTCTTCTGACTCCATCTTAAAGATGGGCCAGTCTCCTGTGTTGAAGACATCCCACCCTGGGTCTTGGAATCGGTCCCTCATCTTTGGGGACCGATGAAGGGGACACATGCTCGAAGGGGAGTATCTCCCTCGGCACTTTTCAAAAAGGAAAAAGCAAAGCATATTTTGTGAACTGCAACATAAAATGATAGTGACATCAACTCAGAGCCACTAACAGTGACCTTAATGACCATGAACCTTGAATCCCTATTGTAATCTAGATAGTGCTATTACTGGCAATGGGGTTAGCGGGATTTACCTTGGCAAAATAACAGTAACCTTAGGCCGTTGCGCCCTTATGTTTGTAATCTTATCTAATGTGAACAGCTTCTAAACAGCTTTTATTAAGCTAACTTATGAAATTTTAAACATGTATATATATGTGTCTGCACATCATCTTTCCGAACATTTATGGCAGATATGACACGAGAAACATTAGCATATGGATACAATACATGCGGTAATTTCAATCCGTAGAGACAAATAATATGTCAATTGTATTGTATGTATCCTCCATATAACCCGCTTCTTCATATAGAGATATCTAAATATATTTATATCGAACGAATCCACATGTGCTGAAAAGTCTCCATCACTGATGTAGTCCTTATGACGTGACATAATAGACCTTCTCGTAGCACACCGTATAAAGCCAAACCGAAATAGCAGATATTTATCATAACGGAATCTTATATAGCGTATATAGTAATATGTAGTAACACACATATACACAAACATATGTACATCTACATATATATACATATATATACATATGTACTCAACATAACAATAATATACCTCTAACCCATATAACATATCTTCTCCATATATACTACTATTTTTTAATAAAATGTTAATCATCCCTGTTATATGGGATCATATGGATTTAATTTCTTTCTTGTGTGATTCCCAGACCCTGTGTCACCCTATGTGGGGCAATATTTAACATGGAGATGATCTTTATTTATTTATGTTTGTTGGGTGTTGTGTATTGTGTGGGGGGCAGGGACATGCTTGGTGGTAACTAGACCCATACATATCCTCCAGGTACCCCAGATGAGCGGGCCGAGACCCGTGAGGAGGGAGAGGGGCTCGACTTCCAAGTCTCCCTCTCCCCCTCTTATTCCACCTGGGGCTGCGGAGGAACCGCTTATTGTAGAGAAGCCCCCGCTGCCCTGACGTCACTAGGAGCTTGTGGATGCACCGCGCGGAGGGCAACGATCTGGGCGGTGATGCTGGGATGTGTGTGTAATGTATAAAATATAATATATCATTAATTCATTCACTTATAATTTAATAGGTCACGAATAGGTTAGATTTAAACATCTCCTTTAATTATTTAGTAGAATAGAGTATATTTACACACACATAAGCCTATTATTATCCTCTTATTTTATATATGTTAATTGTTGTATGTTAATATGAGTAATGTATGTTTCAATTGTTTGTTAAATGTAACAGCTGATTATAACTACTTGCAGTAGCACTTTATATGAACATTTTCAAAGCACAGGTGACAGAATTACTATGTCTAAGGACTTCCTCATTACACCTATTGCACAAGTGCTTTTGGACTGCAGGTGAAATCAATCCCTGTAAATCACAGATTTTGTATTTAAGGGACTATGTTGGACTCCATATTTTATATACCCCTGAGGAAGAAAGCAGAGAGCCTTTCGAAACGCGTAGGGTGGCGTTTTAGCACTCTACACTTTGGAGATTGTATCCCCACGCTCAGTTCCATCTGCGCTTGCAGCAGACCAGCCAGCCCGCTGACACCGACGGCGTGCTGCATCAGCTGCTGCTGCTGAATCTGCGTTTGCTGCTAACTGGTTTTCCTGCTGATGTCGACGGCGTATTGAATCAGCTGTTGCTGTTCATCACCTCCTGGGCGTCTTCCCAAGTGAGTCGCGGAAGGCACCGTACCAAGATCTCCACACTTACGGTCCCAGAGACGCCAGCCAGCAGAGAGCAGCTTTACAAACGAGAGGGGATACTCTCAAAATTATCCACCGCCTACTTACTCATTCCATCTGGTGAGTAGGCATTGCTACTATCTCCATCGGCGGTGCAGAGTGCTTCTATTTTTATCGCATTATTTGTTTATTAAATGTCCGTGTGTAATATATATTATTTATAATTGTTATTAAATGTTTTAATATTGAGATTTCACCAATTTATTTTTCAGCTGTTACATGTTGTTAAGTGTTGTTCGTTTATAGTCACAGTATTACGCTATGTGTTGTGCTTTTTCTTTTCTTTAAGCACAACGTGAGGAGTTTCGTGTCTACAGCCAACAGGCTTGGTTTTCTTATATCCTTTTGCAGTATATATCTTATTTGGCGCCAGTAGATACTTTCCCTTTCCATATTAGTAGATGGTGATGCCTTAGGGATCGGGTTTCCCCTCTCCCGCCTCCACGCATCTCAACTCGCCTGCTTTGTTGCTGAGGGGGTATGTGTTAGCTCCCGCCATCCAGTCCGTGGGACGCAGGGGCCTCCCGGATCAGCTGGTCAACAGGATAAAAGGCAAACAAGCAAACAGGGACCCTCCACCCTCCCTTGGGGCCCTTAGGTGGAAATCAAAGGTCCTGGGTCATAGGGCTTCTCTGCCGGGCGCTCAGGTTTTCTGCCCATGCTGACTGGCCAGCCTCTCCGAAGCTCTGATGGGTCTCCGCTCTTGACTTACTCCTCGCATCTCCCTCTGCTCGTTGTCCCGCGTAGGTGGCAGTGTCAGGCCCAGCTCTCGAGCGAATCCTGGCATCTCTTCTGGCAGCCTGAGTGACCGCTGCTTTCCTCCTCTGCTTACCACGAGCCGGAACGGGAACCCCCACCTGTAGGGTATGTTGTTTTCTCATAGCAGTTGGGTGAGGGGCTTGAGCTCTCGGCGTCGCTCGACTGTGATCCTTGCGAGATCACTGAATATTTGCACGGGCTCATTCAGGAATGTAAGGTTATTGGCTTCTCTGCTCGCCGCCATCACTATCTCTTTCGTGGAATAGCTATGGAGACGTACTATAATGTCTCGCCTTCTTTTTGGGTTGTTTGATCGGGGACCCAGTGAGCGGTGCGCGCGATCTATTTCCAGATCCCTTCCGTCAAGGCCCGTGCAGAGCGTGCTGAAAAGATCTACCAGGTAAGGCTTTATTAGTTCAGGGAGAACCGTTTCCGGGACATTCCGAATCCGTAGATTCTGTCTCCGGTCCCGGTTCTCCTGGTCCTCCATTCCATCTTTCAGGAACCTGATTTCTTCTCCCAGGCGCATCATTTCGTCATCTGCTGCGGCTTGGGCCTGTAGGGATTCTTCCAGCCTGCTTTCTAGGTCCTCCGTTCTCTGTGTGAGGTTTCCTAGCTCTTCCTTTAAGCCTGACACAATCTCCTTAAGATCCTGCTGGAGGGTCTTGTGGATCCTGTCATGCATGCTTGAGAGCAGCTCTTCTAGGTATGTGCGCGTTATTTCCCTTTCCAGGGTTGGTTCTTCGGCGGGCTGGTCTCTGTCCCGTTGCGGGGATGCGGCCTCATGGTGTCCGAAGCCATCTTGGGCTCCCTGCATGCTTTCTGATTCGCGCTTCTGCTGCGGCTGAAAGTACTTCGGTACGCCCTTTGGAGCTTGCGCTTTTGCTTTGTGCGACATGCTGTGTGGTTCAGACGTCTTTGTAAGTTAGTCTCCGGTGATTTTGTAGAGGGGAAAATAGCTTTTTATTCGTTTTATGCCCGAGGGTTCTTGGAGATCCCTGACTAACCCACCATCTTGGATGACGTCCAGAAATTTGTTCTTTTTTAAAGTTTTTTTAACCTGCAGACCTTTTAGTGTTCTGCCCGCATTCTCCACCATATGTGACAAACGGCTTACTCCGGGGCTCCGCCGCCTGTCCGGGACTGTTAGAACACGGTCTTTTAGGGTAGGTTAAATGACGAGGCGTCACGTGCTGTTCCTTTAAACAGGCTATGCCTGGTTTATTCAGTCCCAGGCACTGAGACTGCCACAGTGCATACAACAGAAACACATCAAAACAAAAAGCTGCTCACCTGAGCGATAACTTAACTTAGATTTTCCCTAACTCAGGGTGGAAGTGGCTTTTCCACTTCCAACAACAAAATAAGTAACTTTGCAGTTTTTAGACAAAACTAACAGAATGTTTTAACCTGTTTGGGGAGAGGCTTTTCCCCTCTCTGCTTTCAGCAGCCTTCCTGTCTCCAGGCTCTTGGGGGAGAGGAAAAGGAAATCTGTCTTAAGTACCTGATTTCTAACAAGCAGGACAGGTGACAGAAATCAGGCAGCAGACAAACTCTGGTCTGGATCGCTCATCCCTCAGTTCCAGCACTTGCCAAACTGTGGGATGGAGTGCATGTATTATGAGGCTGCACTGTTCAGCCTATACAGGACAGAAACTGTTCAGTATCCTGGGAGCCCTATATATGGAATTTATTACCTCCTCCTGGTTTCTGTCACATATGCTAGCAAACAAATTAAAGGACAAGGCCCCAAATTATAATATCCAAGCCATCCGTCTACAGACGGGGGCATCCACGTCCAACCCCAAGGGGATAGTTGAGGAATTCAAGAAATTTTATGAAAACCTTTACAATGGAGAGAAAGTGGCACACAATCTGAACACAAAAAGAGCTCTGCGGGATTTCCTGGCGGGCTCCAACCTGCCGAGGATGGAGGTTGGGGAGCGAGAGTCTTTAGGGACGGAGTTTACCCTGGAATAACTTACCCAGGTGATTAAAGAACTAAAGCCAGCAAAAGCTCCGGGCCAGACATCAAAATATACGCCAAACTAATTGCCAACAGATTAAGTCATATCCTGCCTAGACTAATACACCCAGATCAAGTCGGCTTCATTAAAGATCATCAAGCGGCAGACAATACCCGACGAATTATTGATCTGATAGAAATAGCCAATAATAAACAGATAAAAACTATGGTGTTGAGTCTAGATGCAGAAAAGGCGTTTGACAGGATTGACTGGGCATACCTAAGAGCTACGCTTGGAGCCTTTGGCTTTGGAGACAAACTGATAGGGGCAATACTGGCCCTCTATACCAACCCAACCGATAGGGTGCAACACCAAGGCTTCCCATCCAATCTATTTACGATCAGGAGTGGTACGAGGCAGGGCTGCCCGCTCTCGCCTGTAGTTTTCGCGCTCTGTATGGAACCGCTGGCGGCCCAGATTCGTAAGAGCCCGGATATCACAGGAATAAACGTGAACAACCAATCCCATAAAGTGGCTCTATATGCCGACGATGTCTTTTTGACCATTTCTAAGCCATTGACCTCGCTCCCAAATCTCTTTGACTTGCTAGAGAAATTTAAAAGGATTTCGGGGTTCAAAATAAACCAGACCAAATCAGAAGCATTGAACATTAACCTCCAGAAAAATCTGGAAAAATTACTTTCAATTAATTTCAATTTCAATTGGCAAAAATCAGCTATTAAGTACCTAGGAGTCAATATCACCAAAGACTATAAATCAATATATAAGGCAAATTATCCTAGATTATTCAAAGAATTAAAGGAAGACATGAGAAAATGGGCCAAATTTAAAATATCATGGATAGGGAAAATTTACAGCGTCAAAATGAACCATCTCCCAAGGGTCTTGTACCTATTTCAGACCCTCCCAGTGCCACTGGGATTGAAGGAAATACTCTCCCTTCAATCCGCGATCTATAAATTTATATGGCGAGGCAAAAAAGCGAGAGTAAAAAAACAAACCCTAATAAAACAAAAATTGGAGGGGGGACTAGCAGTACCTTGTTTGTTATCCGACTATAAGGCATCATAATTATGTCAAATTTCCCAATGGCAAACAAACCGAGAATTCAAAAGATGGGTGGCATTGGAGAAGCAGTGTTGCTCCCTATTGGAGTTAAACAACCTAATCTGGTCCCTAAACACAGCAAAGAAAGCTGGATCCGAGCTGCTCTCCTCGATGACCAACTCACTCACGATCTGGAGGGGATCCTAACTAGTAGGGGATCCCTAATGACCCCATTATGGGGAAACTCGGACTTCGCTCCGGGTCTGAATAGGGCGGACGCCTCGATTTGGCGAGCTAAAGATATTCATAGACTTAGGGATCTGGAGGGCAATAACAAAATTAAAACATTTTAACAAATTAAGTCGGAAAAAGAGATCCCCCAATCAGAATTCTTTAGATACCTCCAGATCAGAGCATTTTATAACAAAATGAAATCCCGTCCCCCATTGACAAACTTTGGAAAGCTCTGTCTGGTTGAGACGAACACGAAGGGACTTACATCGCAGATGTATAAAGAAGTGATCGGTTCTAGTCCCACGGTCACAAAACAGTTGAGATATATATTGATGTGGGAAAAGGACCTGGGAGAGACACTGGAGGAGTGGACGCAGATGGTTACAGCGGCCTCCAAGAGTTCATTGTGCACCACATTAAAGGAGAACGCATATAAAGTATTAATGAGATGGTACCACACCCCAGTTAGATTATCAAAATTTGTCCCAGGATACTCTCCATTGTGTCCTAAACAATGTGGAGACCCGGCCGACCTGTTACATATACTGTGGTCTTGCCCTCGGGTAACTCCCTTGTGGGAGCAAATTAGAGATTGGCTACAGAGGATCCTTAACCTCACAATTCCACTAGACCCGTGGTTATTCCTGTTGAACAGGCAGACCCCGGGGATAGCTAAAACAGATATGAAACTGATTGCACATTTCACATTGGCCACGAGGTGCGAGATTGCAGCATTATGGAAACAAAAGGAAATCCCAGTAATCCCCAAAATTTGGTACAGAATTTGGCATACCTGCCAGATGGAGAAATTGACAAGTCTCCTAGACGATACTGGCAAAAATTACCTAAAAGTCTGGACAGGTCCACAATTTGGCTCTAATAGTGGCAAGTGCGTTCTCCTTTGATGTAGGAGGCGGAAGGAGGGGCTTGGGTTAGAATGTAGTAAATCTAGGAGACCCGATTAGGAATACAGATGGTCGTATACAAGGTGAGATGAGGCGGTGACCCAAGGAAAAGAAGCATGCAGAAGAGGTGTCTCCCTCTTCCCCCCCCCCCACCCCCCTCTCCTTCCCCAACCCCCTCCCGCATAGAAATTATTATTTCACTAGAAAATGGGAGTTGCACGGTGTTCAATGTTGAAAATCATTACAAATATTGTATGTACGCATGTATTGTAACATTGTAAAAACGAATAAAAAATTTATGTTATAAAAAAAAAAAAGTGATAAAAAATCCTCTTGCGAAATGTATATAAGGTTAAGCGAAGCAGCCCCGAATTGCTAGCCCACATTGGCAATTTATATGGCCTTTGCATTGTAGAACAACAAGTATTAAACCCTAGACTAGGTGGGAAAAAAAATCTCAAGATATCCAAACAGTATTAACCCCTTTGTAACTATAGTGGTCATAATCAAGTTGTAGGAGTTGTAGGAGACGAGGGCAGATGTATAACCAGGGAGACAGATTGGGGGGAAATAAGCATTGGCTTTTATTTAGCCGAGTCTTCAAACAATACAGCCTTAAGGCAGAATGCAAAAGAAACAAAACAGCCTACCCCTTTGTAAGGACTAACTCTCACTTCCCAGTCTCTAACTGCAGGGCTGGGAGGGTTGATCTTTTACCAACCTCTGACCTTAAGTCCAAAGAGGTACCTGTTATCAGGGTCACTTTCCCTCAGTCTGGGTCTGGGTTGGTGTCTGTGGGGTTAACCCTCTTTGGAGTTCCAGGGTCCGCCACGTCCGAGAATAGAGGGTCTGTGTGACGGTAAAGGGGAACCCAGGCCAATAATAAAGGTATTATGCCCGGCTGGGTGCCCCTGAGCCATATGGGGGAATATTTAAATTTTAAATATTAAATTTAAGATAATATCATTAGTATTAATAATGTGAACAAAGTTGTGCAAACTATCTAGATCACCATCCCAAATGAAAATCAAATCATCAATAAATCTTTTATAAAAAATAATATTAGAACAAAACTTATTAGTGCTACCATAAATATGAACAGATTCTTTATATATGGGTATAGTTTAAACATATATTTGATATTCTTATTTCAGTGTATACACGTATATGTATTTTATGTTGTTGTAAAGTCTTGGACCATTTCTATGTATCGATGATGTCATATTTAATTTTTATCCAATTATGTTGGTAATGTTTGACATATTTTGTATTTGTGGTCCATGTTTTAATGTATTTGTATAATGTGTGATGATGTAACTACATACACCTGTTGCCTATCTTTTGATTGGCAATTCATACAGGTGTTTTGGGTTAACACATACTATATTAAGGTGTTTTTTCTACTGACGGATCACTCTTTGACAAAGGCCAGTGGGCTGAAACGCATCAGAGGATCCGTCAGTACACTGTGCGAATAAAGATCATTTAGTCACTACACCAGCCTTCCTTCGTTTTCTACTTGCGGCTGTGCTTTGCTTTTGCCTCCTGCTGGAGGAGTTCCTGTGTTCCTGCATTGTTGCTAGCATGCCGGGCTGTTGCCACACTACTCGTCATACGTATGACGCATCCCCGCCGGTCACGTGACCACCCACTGTGAGGGAGCCAACACAGCAGGGTAGGCGGAAGGATTCAGGATCAGAGGACCATGCAGATACAGTGATTACATACTACACTGACTGAGGTGCGACCGGAGGATTGGCGGTTGGATGAGCGTCATGAGGATCGTGAGGCACGGCACTACACACTTCATTTCTACGTGAGTCTCTTTTTATCTCAATCTTATTGGAGCTCGTTCTGAGCCAGTTGCTGGAAAAGACTTTCTCACCAGTGTGTAGTTTGTTGTGACCTTTATTCCCAAAGTTACATGTTGAGAATGTTCAACGGCTATTGTTTTTGCTTTTGAGCGCCTGAGGGGTTAACTGTTGTTCACCCGTCCATACAATAATTGGAAACCAAGCTGTGTGTGTTCATTCTGTAAATAAATCACAATTTATTTTATCTCTTGCTTTGCTCAAAGGAACCGAGTATTTTGGTATTAAATGTTCTGGTCTACCGTAACAGTCTTGTTCTCTTGGATCCTTCTCTGACAGCACCCACTTCCTTAGTGCTAGAGAGATCCCCTGCAGTTTAAACATGAGACTTTTCAACCCGACTGATGAGCCAGGTGGAGACTGGCTAATTGTCTGTAGCTGCAATGAACTAGCTCCCTGCTGGACTCATTAGCCAGATGTAGGATTTATATTTGGAACCCTACAGTATTTAAACAAGAGGTGAAGAAACAGAGAGGCGGTGCACAGAGATGCGAGAAACTCAAGGGATGGAAACAGCAATCTATGAAAAATTTATTGGCACATCTCGAAAGGGTAAAAAAACACTCTTACGTTTTGCGCCTTACCGTCATTTTATCAAAGAGTAAAAGAATGCAGTGGCCATAATTAAATATCACTTCCGCACCTGAAGGCTCCACTTCCCTGGGCCATTTAATTATGGCTACTGCATTGAGTCTTTTACTCTTTGATAAAATGACAGTAAGGCGCGAAACGCATGAGTGGTTTATTTACCCTTTCGAGATGTGCCTATAAATTTGTCAAAGATTGTCGGTTCCAGCCCTTGATTTTCACGCATTGCTGTGCACCGTCTCTCTGTTTCTTTAGTTACTGTATTTCCCTTCTGCAGGTGAACCCCAAATGTCCATCATCTGTGGGATCCCCGTGAGTACTCTAGCAGTCCCATTCATATTGGATTGTGTTTTATGACATTGGAGACTGTGCAAATTGCTTATTGCATTGTGGAGTTCAGGTAACAAGAACCAGAACTGGTTAATCCTTCAGGTTTCCCCAGTGGCAGATCCTATCCCATATGCATAATTATATATTAGATTAATCCAATCAAAAAGGACTTACTTTGTTTGTGGGATTTTTATTTATAAATACTGATTCACTTTCACATTTAATAACGACCAAGGTCACACGGACTTCATTACAAAATCAAGTTATGCATGTAACAGGATTTATCCTTTGTGCAAAATTTATGACTTATGAGTAATAGTGGATTTAATTTTTTATGCAATATATACTTTTTGTTTAACATAGGTGAACACTGTTTTGAGTCATTGCACATATGGTTTTTTGATACACTGTGTCTTTGGGTCACTCCCATATACTATCAATCTAGACAAGGGTTAAGGCGCTGTCACAGATGCCTTTTCAATATTTTTTGTGAAAGTATCATATTTTTGCAAAGTAATAATTATTTTTTTTTCTTCAGTTAATTCCACCCTGGCACATACTTTGTGAACTGCTCATTTTGCTGAGAGGCTCGGATTACATCTTGGACATCATTTTATTTCTGCCTAAAGCCACATCCCTTAATTGTACTATACTTGTTGTTTCCAGTTGCGTTGCTACAATTGAAAAGCTTGCTGGCAAGCAATTTGTGATAAAATATATTGATTGTGTATGAACACCTTGCATAATCCTGAACACAAACAAAAAGGAATGTCTCACTATCTAGGGCTACCTCCTAAATGTGATATGAGGTGATGAGGGATTCTCCAATAGATAGTGACAGCTTACTGGAAGCAAGGTATACAGTATTGAGAGGTTTACATGTAACATTTCCCTACCTTCAACTTAAAAGCTATTGCAATATATTAATGGATCATGATACAAAAAAATAATGATTAATTTTCACAAACAATACATTTGTTCATGTCTATATTTCATATATGTACTATTGTCTTTAATATTTTAGCCATAGAACAGTTATAACAATATAAATGACAGTAAGTCCCTTTTATGTAAGGAAAATACTGTAGCTGCATCCCAAAATTAAAGAGAAAACAAACATACTGTAGATCAGGTGTGGCCAACTCCAGTCAAGATAGAGATGGGCACATTTTTTGGGAGGGATTGGATCCTCAGCGGATCAGCGGTTCCTTTGGTCCATGGATTTCTGCAGATTAATCTCAAAAAGGGCAATTCTCATTTTGTGTATTTGTAAATTATTATTGCTAATACACTCCCTGGATTCCACAATCCATTGACAGATATTTAAGAATCCGCCAATGAGTTGTTGAATCCACGGATTGGATTCTACAATTCAGTCAATGGATGATATCCAATGGCGGTTTTCGATTAATCAGCGCGGATTCGAACCAACCAAACCAGTTTGCGGATTTGACACTGCAAAACGGATTTTGGCGGGAAAATGCAAGAACATCCGGGAAATGGATTTAGGCGGATTCGTCCATCTCTACTCAAGAGCTACTAACAGTTCAGGTTTTCAGGATATCCCTGTTTCAGCACAGGTGGCTTAGTCAAATAGACTCTCACCTGTGCTGAAGCAGGCCTACCCTGGATATCTGACTTTTGGTAACTCTTGAGGACTGGAGTTGGCTAGCCTTGCTGTAGACACTGCTTCATGAATATATACACATCTGTTACAAATGAATTTCAGTGGTCAACAGTATTTCCTGTTTACTGTATTTTCTTTTTTGATAACTCTTCTTTTCGACAGTTTTATAATTGCATTTCTGAAGTGTATAAACCTTGAGGAGTATGTTGAAAACTAGAATGTAAAGGTGACAATAACTCTAATGGAAAATAATTCCTAGACCTTTGATACATACTAGATGCATACCTGTTACAACCTCAGACTAAAACAAACACATGCTGCAATGTAAAACACCCAGTACAAGGTACTTACGAACCAATATTTTTTTGTATTCAGACTTCTTATTTGTCAATGTCATGAATACATATTGTGAATTCCACACGGGAGAAATACAATGGTATTAATGTCAAGGCTACAGCTGTCTTGACTTGAGTGACAAGAATCCCACCAGAATGTTTCGTCTGTATACTGTAGCTAAAGCACAATGTATTATGTATATCAGAATGCAAAAAAAAAAAATATTTTATGATTAATCAGGGGCAGTATATAGCAAAAATTAAATACATACTTGTAGTTTGAAATGTAAAATCAGATTTAAATAGTACAATCAATTCTGAATATTTTCTTTACATAGTTAGATTGAATTCAATTTTTGATATTTAGGCTTTAAGCAGCTATTTTGATACAGTATTTGTTTAGTCTGTCACTGGATATCTCATTAGAAATATGTGGTTAACAGCAGAGAAACTGATTTGCATGTGTGTGTTTCTGATTTGTTCACTGCTATGCCTGCTGTCTCCTACAACTTAATCACATACAGACACCCGCCCCATTGCATTACCAGAAGGGAAGTGATGGACATCCCTTGACTCCCTTCATGACCCCCTGATAATCCTGTTTCACACACAGGCTCCCTGCTGTATAAAACACAAAAGCTGCCACTGTAGTTCTTTACTTCTAGTCGATATTCTGACAGACTTGATTTAGCAAATTAGTATGCTGTGGTAGGGGCACGACAAAAGACCCTTTTGACACACTCTGAATCGATACAAAGGCCAACAGAGAGCCATTTTACTGTAGTTTCTGTTATTTTCCCCTCTTGATGACCCTTCTCTTTTTTTTAGCGTTATTTGACCTTGTCACATTTGCAAACATAATGTTAGAAAATGCATCCTTGCGTTGAAAAAAAAAAATCCAAACTTACTGATCCAGGAAATACAAAAATGCAAACATTGATTTACCAAAGATTTTTCTCTGCCCATGTTTGATACTGGTCTCTGTGACTTGGAAAGTCTTAAGACAACACATTTTTATAATAAATTAGTTTTCCTTGGTCAATTTTGCCAATTAAATATCATTTTATTTAGACTGATATGTCTACTGCAATGGGATATAAATACTGTATACTGTATATATCTATATATATCTATATATATATCAGCACTTAAGGTGGATGATTTATCACTTAATGTAGGGTATTTTTGAAATATACTACCTCAAATATTTTGCATGAATGCCATACATGCGACAGATAGCAAAGCTGTGAGAATATGCTCCAAAGAGTTGTTTTGATAATCAGGTGACAACTGACATGCACCTTAATAACAGATTCTGAAACAATAACAAACAAGAAATAATGACACCACAATTAAATTGAATTCATGATCAATAATTATATGTTTCTCAGATACGGCTTTAATGTATGCAGCATGGTAAAAAAAATTAGCCTCAAGCTCCAAGAGCATTGAGCTAACAAATACAATGTTACTGCCTTGAGTACAGGCAGATAAAGGACTGGTCAAGGTTGCAAGAAACTCACACTGGAATTTCAAGTTCACAAAACTGTGACATTACTAGAGATGGGCACTTTTTGGGGATGGATTTGGATCTATTGTGGATTGGTCGGTTCCTTTGGACCAGAAATTTCAGAGGATCAGTCTCAAAAGACGTTTGTCAATCCGCACGATGGATTAATAATTAGAACCAAAATCCATCCTCCGTGATCCATGGATGATGAGGAGAAGGAATGGAGGATGAGTATAAAAAGAGGTGCAGCCTCAAGCTAAAGCCATTGCAGTGCATAGTTGTGGGTTGGTTACGCTGCATGTTGCTGCTGTAGAATTATATTTTAAAAATGAATACATTATTTAGTTAATAATATTTTTGAAGAACCATTAAACACCAGGCATTAACCTGCTGTGATTGAATGAATTTTCAGTGAAGTGGGCTCTGGCCCTCATGCTGCACATGTTACTGTGATTGTTGTACATAAACTTGAATATTTAGATGCAGTTATTATTGATATTACTGGGAAAAATAATCACAAAAATAATGATTACGCTTTCAGAACAGTTTGATTGTAACTGACAGTTTTTGGCAAGGACAGTCAGGGATAATATATCCAGTGCTCTACTCCAGCTTGATTGTCTTTCATTCTCTACTGATACTATTGGTGTTCAAGGGCACTATTTAACTCTTAGTTACACTAATATAAAATCACTCTAGTTTAAACAAAGTATACTTTATTTACACAAGAAAAGTGGGACAAATAAACAACAACATCAACCAGGCATTAACCTACAGTGATTGACTGAGCTTTCATTTAAGTGTGTTATGTCTCTGGCCCTTATACTGCACATGTTTTTGTGATTGTAGTATGTTAATTTGAATATATAGCAGCAGTTATTATTATTGACATTACTGGTAAAAAATAATTTCAAGAATAATTATTACTCTTAGAAAACAGTTAAATTGTAACGAACTATTGTTGGCAAGGACAGTGATAATATATCCAGTGATGTACTCCAGCTTGATTTTATATCATTCTCTACTTGTACTATTTGCAAAAAATGGTGCTACTGTAATGCTACTGAAGTGGCAGCTGGCTGTGGTGTGGTGTCAGGCAGTACTGAGATCGGGCATCATGTGTGGGTGGTACCAAAGGGGGGTGTGAAGTGGCGGGCAGACAGGAGGTGGCTGCGTGGAGTGCGGGCTGTGGGCTTGGGTGGACAGGCAGAGGTTGCCAAAGGGAGAGGCGAGCTGGAGACTATCATCCATGCAGGACTCAGACGAGGTGGTGAGGCTGGGCATGCATTGGGAAGCTGTACTGGGGTTACTGGAGGAGCCCTCAGTTCACTCCTTCTCAAGCAGGAGTTCAACTGTACCAGTAAAATAAAACATATAACGAAATAGCCATACCAAGATCTGTCTTATTAACGCTCACTGTGCTCCAGCAAATGCTGTACACATCCATGCCTTCATCTCTACTCTTTCTCCAATCATTCTCGCAATCACAGAAATCTGCTTATATATTGCCCATGGTGTACACAGTGCTTTATAAAGACAAAACAGGGAATTATAATTCTATAAGTGCAACAAAGTCAGACAATATGCAATAGACAAATAGACAATCAATTTACAATATAAGCTGTTGGGTAATTTACAGAAGTATTCTAAATCTCCCTTGTAGAAATCACCTGTACCGATGTGGAGAGGTGGATCAGCGGGCACTACGATGCAGGAAGAAAATGCTGAGGCTGGACTGTGCTGTAAACGGAATCCTTTATTTGAACATGGATAAAAAGAGGAGGGGAAACATACCCCTGCGCCTCTAACGCGTTTCACCCGGCGATTGGGCTTTTTCAAAGAGTAACATTACCCGTGCGTGAGACATTGATATACCGGAAGTAAACCGGACGTGACGTCACTCAGCCAATGAACTGCGAGTATGCCAAGAATGGCATGATGGGAATCTGCGTTCATGGCTGATGTGCGCTCGCGCGGGATACAGAGGCATCAGTGTCATGCGCAGTGGAGACTAATAGATTAAAAACAGAGTATTCATTTTGCAATCCGTATATAACTATAATAGCAGTTAGTTTTAATTAATTATTATACTATATGTCCCAAACATAAGGTAACATATATGTAGTAGTATATACAAAAAAGTTCATTAATTATTTGTGTTTATATAACTGCAGATGAGAAAACTATAGAGAGAGACCTTGCTCAGACCCCTAGTTGGTAGAGGCGTGCTGCCTAGGGATAGGCTAGATAGACAAACAATGTGTACCGAGAGTGGTACACCAAAGAATCTCCTTTAAATAGGCGCACCGCAGACCTACAAATAAAGACGGTCAGGGGTGGATGTGGTGTATGAAATTAAACTTTATTAAATATCCATGTAATGGTGTAAATAAAACAGTATATAGTGCTGTGCTGTATACTGAATAGAAATAGACTACTGTTGGTCTATCCAAACTCCGTCAAGTGTCTCACTGCGCTCCAGGTAATTGAACTGAGTTGTGTCAAGACTATATTTGCTCACTAAATTCATGTACCAAAAGGATCAGTTTCTAGAATAGTGTAGGTATACACTGTAGGGTCACTGGGGGTGAAAACCCCCTTAACTCTAGCAAATGCCTAGAAAAAGTGATGACTAAGGTTGTTTATAGGGCATCACAGTATCATGGGGAGAGACCTATGAACGGGTAGGCAGAATAGTTAGTATGTTAAAAATCCTAATTACTGGCAATAGTAGTGTGCACTAATTCTGTCTCCCTGTGAGGTTTCAATGGATCTGAGTAGATGCTCTAGATATCATCAGTCTAAATGGGTATATTAACCCTGTGACCTATTTGTCAGTATAGGCTTTACAGATACTTGCAATATATCCACACAGCACATCCACGCAGTGTGTAAACTGCGCATGCGTCATATAAGTTGAATGTGTACGTATCTGTTTAAGCACGCATTTGCGCATGCGCCGGAACAGTGCGTGAAGTTAGCTGTTTGGACGGCCCGTTTATAGGTAGGTAACGGGCACAGGGAGTACTGGGTGTATGATAAAAACGTTTAATAGTGGTTAGACATAGTGACACACAGTACGCTGTGCCTATGGATCACATATTAAAGAAAACCCAGTGTATTGCGGGTTGCGCATGCGTTGTATATCAGTGCGTGCATGTGTCTGTTGAAACATGCGTTTGCGCATGCGCCAAAACAGTGCGTGAAGTTAACTGTTTGGGCGGCCCGTTTACAGGTAAATAGCGGGCACAGGGAGTACTGGGTGTATGATATAATGTTTAATAGTGGTTAGACATATGTACACACAGTACGCTGTGCCTATAGATCACATATTCAAGAAAACCCAGTGTATTGTGGGATGCGCATGCGTTGTATATCAGTGCGTGCATGTGTCAAAAATAGTACTGTAGTTGCTCCAGTTATATGTCCACTGGTATTGTATGCGCCTAAGTCTGGGCGCAGGTACGAGGGTGCTGTACACCTATAATCACTAGAATGGTAAAGGTAATAAGCGCAGTGCTGGGCTGTTTAGTGATACTAAATCGGGTAACGTAATGCCCGTGTGGCCGCAGAGCTGCTTACTCGTACACTGCTGCACTGAGGAGATATGGCATACCATAAGGGACCAAGATATTCGGAGCAGCTGTATCTATACAAGACAGTATAGACATATACGCACGGTTGTGTCTGTTGTATTAAAACAGAAGGATGTGAGCAGATAAATAATTAATGTACGCTGTCTCAGTAGCAAGTAGCAAGTGCCGCCCTGTGGCAGCACTGACACCTCTTTAATTGGGTGTAACACATGAAAGGTAGCTGTGACACAGATCAGCGCACTAAAGGAGCTATTGGAGATGGCCGACGGAGTTAGTCATGAGTCATGAATCAGCAAAAAGACCCGACATGCCGCATGTTTCGTCACTGTGACTTCATCCGGGGTGTCTTGTATAGATACAGCTGCTCCGAATATCTTGGTCCCTTATGGTATGCCATATCTCCTCAGTGCAGCAGTGTACGAGTAAGCAGCTCTGCGGCCACACGGGCATTACGTTACCCGATTTAGTATCACTAAACAGCCCAGCACTGCGCTTATTACCTTTACCATTCTAGTGATTATAGGTGTACAGCACCCTCGTACCTGCGCCCAGACTTAGGCGCATACAATACCAGTGGACATATAACTGGAGCAACTACAGTACTATTTTTGACACATGCACGCACTGATATACAACGCATGCGCATCCCGCAATACACTGGGTTTTCTTGAATATGTGATCTATAGGCACAGCGTACTGTGTGTACATATGTCTAACCACTATTAAACGTTATATCATACACCCAGTACTCCCTGTGCCCGCTATTTACCTGTAAACGGGCCGCCCAAACAGTTAACTTCACGCACTGTTTTGGCGCATGCGCAAACGCATGTTTCAACAGACACATGCACGCACTGATATACAACGCATGCGCAACCCGCAATACACTGGGTTTTCTTTAATATGTGATCCATAGGCACAGCGTACTGTGTGTCACTATGTCTAACCACTATTAAACGTTTTTATCATACACCCAGTACTCCCTGTGCCCGTTACCTACCTATAAACGGGCCGTCCAAACAGCTAACTTCACGCACTGTTCCGGCGCATGCGCAAACGCGTGCTTAAACAGATACGTACACATTCAACTTATATGACGCATGCGCAGTTTACACACTGCGTGGATGTGCTGTGTGGATATATTGCAAGTATCTGTAGAGCCTATACTGACAAATAGGTCACAGGGTTAATATACCCATTTAGACTGATGATATCTAGAGCATCTACTCAGATCCATTGAAACCTCACAGGGAGACAGAATTAGTGCACACTACTATTGCCAGTAATTAGGATTTTTAACATACTACATACTAACATACTACATACTAACTATTCTGCCTACCCGTTCATAGGTTTCTCCCCATGATACTGTGATGCCCTATAAACAACCTTAGTCATCACTTTTTCTAGGCATTTGTTAGAGTTAAGGGGGTTTTCACCCCCAGTGACCCTACAGTGTATACCTACACTATTCTAGAAACTGATCCTTTTGGTACATGAATTTAGTGAGCAAATATAGTCTTGACACAACTCAGTTCAATTACCTGGAGCGCAGTGAGACGCTTGACGGAGTTTGGATAGACCAACAGTAGTCTATTTCTATTCAGTATACAGCACAGCACTATATACTGTTTTATTTACACCATTACATGGATATTTAATAAAGTTTAATTTCATACACCACATCCACCCCTGACCGTCTTTATTTGTAGGTCTGCGGTGCGCCTATTTAAAGGAGATTCTTTGGTGTACCACTCTCGGTACACATTGTTTGTCTATAACTGCAGATGGCAAACTTATGATTACAGTAATTGATTAAAAACAAGTAATGGCAAGGGTTAATGGATGTTTACAATACATTAATATTGATATTCAAGTTCTTCATTACAATACAATTAGTGCATTTTTATAGGGAAGTTCGATTAAATCATGATCAATTTGAATAGAAAATGTTAATAATGTTAATGGCACCAATACAACTCGTATTCAAAGTTGAAACAAATATAGCAACAATTTCCAGACAATTCTGTGATAAATGTATAATCCATTAATATTAAAGAAGATATTTAGATCATAATAGACAACACTAATATGAATACTAGAAACCTCAATTGGTAATGTGTTCTCATAGGATGGAAAAGAAGGGGGGGGGGAAGAGGAAGAGGGGGGGGGAGGGGGGGAATGGGGGGGAGGGGAGAGAGGGGACGGGAGGGGAGGGGGGGAAAGGAAGAAGGGGGAGGGAAACGGGAAGGAGGGGGAGGGGGGGGAGATATAGAGGGAGGAACATAGAACACGAATTTCATATGTAATCCAAAATGCGTATCAAAGATACAAAATGTTCATTGTTACCATGGATCAAACATGTAGGATCATAAAATGACCAGTGTTAAGCAAATAAATTATCATAGTACACAAGGCATTAGACGGGGTCCAAGATGTCCTAACACATTAAGAAGAGAGATATACGTTGGAACTAGGGGGTACACAATAAAAAGTTTTACCATTCTATTTGTCAGATGCACATATGTGGAACTCATGTTACTCAGACATATTGATTGTTATTTCAGAATGGTGTGTTTATGGACAAGCCACATAGCTGAACAATATACATAAGAACATATATATATATATCACAGGGTTCCCAATGTCAAGAATATGTGGTGTTAAGGTTTTTTAAAGAAAATATTTAATCTCCCAGTCTACGTTGATACCTCTTGGTGTCATGGTATCCAATGTGAAGATCCAGAACATTTCCTTTTGATTAAGGATGTTCTGACGATCTCCACGTCGGGCTGGGAGTGGAATGTGTTCTATGCCACTAAAGGTAAGAAGATCTAAATTTCCTTTAGAACATTCCATAAAATGTCTTGCCACTGGGAACCTCTGATCTTTGCATCATGTGATCCGATTTATAAAGCAGAAAGACATTCACAACTTTCAATCAGTGGGTTAATGCTCTGTAGCACTAGCTAATTGGGGCCTCCACCCCAATATATTTGTTCTCTTGTGCATACCCTAAACTAGTGGCTCGAGCACCCACACAAAATATCGGTTATATTGAATTACATATTATTTTGGCTGGACTGTTGCTGCTTTCTTTTATTATATATTTTTTCATTTTTTGATTTTTTCATTCCATATATATATTTTTTCAATTTACCTTTTAATTTTTGGATTAAAATGAGAAAGGGATTTTTTCCATTTATGGACTATTAAATATATAAATTTGGATTTATGAAAGAGATATTCTTTATAGAAGTGTGCATAGACCATAAGTTCAATTACTAACTACACAACATCTATTCAACTCAACAAGATAGAGACATCATGGCTTCCTCAGATAATGAGAATATTTGTGACATGAACACCAAATCAACACCTTATGTTGCACTCTGCTCTGACAATGCAGGGCGTTCCAGACAAGCAGCTTACATTTTTAATGATTCAAAAGATATCATATGTGATGATAAAATGAACTTATCCTTATATTTTGTGACACTAGAGAAATTGTTAAGCCAGAAAATAAAATTATGGTGGGAGATAACATCTCTGGAAAATTATGTGAGAAGCAAACGAATTCCTAGAGGCTTAAGGATAAAGAAAACACCATCATTTGGCTTTATCAATAGAGGGTTCGAGGAAAATTGGACTAAAATATTAGACTCATGCTCAATAAAACTAATGGAGCTTATAATACAAACTAAAGTAGCTGAAAAAAATCAGCTATTAGAAAATATTAAAAAACTCCAAGATCAACTGGACAAGTTTGAAAATATGCCAAATTTTGTCACTAATGATAATCTTTTATACCAAAATATTAGCAAACTTGATAAGGAAATCATGGAGAAAAAACAAATAAAGTTTGATAGGGACCGCTTGGACTATGAGCGTGGTCAAGTATACATCTGGCAAAAAAACCCTCGTCCTACAAGGAATCCTAATACTCCAATTAAGACCAAAAAATTCCATCAAAAGAATCAACAGCATCCACAAGGTCCAAAGGAGAAATCTACACCTAGACCCTCTATACTTAAAAAGAAAACAGGTGATCAATCAAGTTTTTCAGACGCCTCTGACAGTGACTATCGGTCACATGGAGTGTCTTTTTCCACCAGACAAACATCAAACCAATATGAATACAGCAGTGACCATGATTCAGAATATGGTCAGGGATCTAAAAATGAACAAAGATATGCACCATCATTGTTTTCCCAGCCAAAAAACGACCAAGGACAAGGCGCTCAAAGGGACGAGGGCGCAGTCTCTAAAAGGAAAAAGTACACCTAAGCCTAGAAGATAATGTCATCAATATTTCGGGGGTTCCCCTCTCTGTGAATGAAATGTCTTTACTCAACAAGGGACTTAACTTCGCCCCTTTTGAAAATTTCAGATTGTTTAATACTATTATCGATCTACAATGTTTCGTCAGGAAACTAGTATTAAAAAAGTTTTTTCATAAAGATGATGTTAATGTAAATGATGATATAACCAATGTCCCTCCTGTTATGTTTCAGGATCCTGAGTTAGTCAATGAAGATAACAAAAATGACGGTTTAACATCATTCACTGAGTTATACACCCTCCAGGATATGAATAGTCTCTTAGATGAACAGACCACAGAGGAGGAGGGTATATCTGCATCCTCCTTTCTGGTGGGCTCAAGAGACTCAGGCTTGAAGACTCGTTCTAATTTCTATCCCTCCTACATAAAAGGTCTACACATAGCCACATTCGAGAAATTGGTTGAAAGATTTATTACTGTTGGAAAAAGGTTACAAGTTCACCCCCCATCTCGGCAGCAATATGTCCAAACATGATCGGCTTAGCATTCAAAGTTTGATGACCAACAAAAATTTGGTCATAAAGAATGCCGATAAGGGGGGTGCAATTGTTGTCCAGAGTAATGTTAAATACAAGTTGGAAGCATTACGACAACTACATGACATAAGTTCAAACAAAACCTTAAAATCTGACCCTACTGATGTTTTTGCAGCACAGCTAAATAATATTCTTGACTTTGGTGTCATTCTACAGGTACTGAGCGAGAAGGAAAGAAGCTTTCTGTCTGTCCAGAATCCAGTGATCCCCATCTTTCACCATCTCCCAAAGATCCATAAATCTCTAGTCGACCCTCCTGGGCGACCAATTATATCGAGTATTGGATCTTTGGGAGATGGATTATCCAGATACATTGACATTTTCTTACAGCCACTGGTCCACAAACTTCCGTCATACCTACAAGATTCCACAGACTTACTTAACTCACTCTCAACCTTCACTTGGTCCCCTAAGTATTTATGGGTTACCCTAGATGTCACACCACTGTACACTATTATTGATCACTCACAAGGTATTGCAGCAGTACAACACTTTCTTAATCACTCATCTTTATCACCAGCACAAATCACATTTATCTTAGAATCCATTTTATACTTACTCACTCACAATTATTTTCTTTTTGACACTATTTATTACTTACAGACACGAGGCACAGCAATGGGCACTTCATTTGCACCTTCATACGCAAATTTGTTCATGGGGAATTGGGAGCACATGCACATCTTTAGTCACACTAATTCTTTTCGAAAAAATATCACTTTCTATCGGAGATTTATTGATGACCTGTTTCTAATTTGGGAAGGTGACACAAGGTCCCTGACGGAATTTGTGGACCAGTTAAACAAAAATGATTATAATTTGCATTTTACTTTTTCTTATCACCATCAGAAAATTGAGTATTTAGATCTACTGTTATTCATTGATTCATGTCAATCTATCCAATCTGATATCTTCAGAAAGTTAAACTCAAGGAATACGTTTCTTAAGGCAATCAAAAGAACTTGCCTTGAGATTTTGTAACAGGGGATACTGCAAAATGGACTTACAGAAGGCTTTTGAATATGCTTTTCAAACTCCACGCAATAACTTGTTGCGGAAAAAGAAAAAAATAGACTGTAAAAAAGATTCAACACCATTGTATTTTATTACACAACACAGCCGACAAGCAAACACTATCCGCTCCATTGTAGTTAGACACTGGAACAGCTTGTCATTGGACAACAAACTTAAGCCATATATTGAAGAATTACCGAAATTTGTATTCAAAAAAGCCAAAACCCTATCAAACTACATTTCACCTAGTATGTATACTAAACCACATACAAAAACCAGGGGTTTTGTCCCTACAACAGGTTTCTTCAAGTGTGGTTTTTGCAAAGTTTGTACCCATGCCAAGACAATCAAAGTAATACACTCAAAGATAAATAAAAACAAAATCAGATTGAGGAGTTTTATCACATGCAATACTAACTATGTGGTATACATCTTGACATGTGGCTGTGGTATGAGCTACATAGGACGAACAATACGTCCATTAAAGCTTCGAATAATGGAACATATTAGAAGCATTAAGAACAAAGATCAGAGGTTCCCAGTGGCAAGACATTTTATGGAATGTTCTAAAGGAAATTTAGATCTTCTTACTTTTAGTGGCATAGAACACATTCCACTCCCAGCCTGACGTGGAGATCGTCAGAACATCCTTAATCAAAAGGAAATGTTCTGGATCTTCACATTGGATACCATGACACCAAGAGGTAACAACGTAGACTGGGAGATAAAATATTTTCTTTAAAAAACCTTAACACCACATATTCTTGACATTGGGAACCCTGAGATATATATATGTTCTTATGTATATTGTTCACCTATGTGGCTTGTCCATAAACACACCATTCTGAAATAACAATCAATATGTCTGAGTAATATGAGCTCCACATATGTGCATGTGACAAATAGAATGGTAAAACTTTTTATTGTGTACCCCCTAGTTCCAACGTATATCTCTCTTCTTAATGTGTTAGGACATCTTGGACCCCGTCTAATGCCTTGTGTACTATGATAATTTATTTGCTTAAGACTGGTCATTTTATGATCCTACATGTTTGATCCATGGTAACAATGAACATTTTGTATCTTTGATACGCATTTTGGATTACATATGAAATTCGTGTTCTATGTTCCTCCCTCTATATCTCCCCCCCCCTCCCCCTCCTTCCCATTTCCCTCCCCCTTCTTCCTTCCCCCCCCCCATTCCCCCCTCTTCCCCCCCCCTCTTCCTCTTCCCCCCCTCCCTTCTTTTCCATCCTATGAGAACACATTACCAATTGAGATTTCTAGTATTCATATTAGTGTTGTCTATTATGATTTAAATATCTTCTTTAATATTAATGGATTATACATTTATCACAGAATTGTCTGGAAATTGTTGCTATATTTGTTTCAACTTTGAATACGAGTTGTATTGGTGCCATTAACATTATTAACATTTTCTATTCGAATTGATCATGATTTAATCGAACTTCCCTATAAAAATGCACTAATTGTATTGTAATGAAGAACTTGAATATCAATATTAATGTATTGTAAACATCCATTAACCCTTGCCATTACTTGTTTTTAATCAATTACTGTAATCATAAATTTGCCATCTGCAGTTATATAAACACAAATAATTAATGAACTTTTTTGTATATACTACTACATATATGTTACCTTATGTTTGGGACATATAGTATAATAATTAATTAAAACTAACTGCTATTATAGTTATATACGGATTGCAAAATGAATACTCTCTGTTTTTAATCTATTAGTCTCCACTGCGCATGACACTGATGCCTCTGTATCCCGCTCGAGCGCATATCAGCCATGAATGCAGATTCCCATCATGCCATTCTTGGCATACTCGCAGTTCATTGGCTGAGTGACGTCACGTCCGGTTTACTTCCGGTATATCAATGTCTCACGCACGGGTAATGTTACTCTTTGAAAAAGCCCAATCGCCGGGTGAAACGCGTTAGAGGCGCAGGGGTATGTTTCCCCTCCTCTTTTTATCCATGTTCAAATAAAGGATTCCGTTTACAGCACAGTCCAGCCTCAGCATTTTATTCCTGCATCGTAGTGCCCGCTGATCCACCTCTCCACATCGGTACAGGTGATTTCTACATTGTCTACATTCAGCAAAGGAGCACACAGATCCGGTTTCATATGGACATATGTGAGTACACGCTGCTATATGAGAGCTGCCCCAGGCACATAGGTTCAATTTGTTCATGGAGGTATGAGAGGTCTGGGGGGGTTCTAGAACTTCCCCCACACCACTCTCTTCATCCCTGCTA
Organism: Ascaphus truei; assembly: GCF_040206685.1. NCBI lineage: Eukaryota > Metazoa > Chordata > Amphibia > Anura > Ascaphidae > Ascaphus > Ascaphus truei. The sequence goes on from NC_134483.1 coordinate 63,952,157, forward strand.
GACCGTGTGCCATCTAGGGGTTAATGCCTACAGCCTCAAGCATGCATTTATAACATCATGTGATCCGGTTTATAAAGCAGAAAGACATTCACAACTTTCAATCAGTGGGTTAATGCTCTGTAGCACTAGCTAATTGGGGCCTCCACCCCAATATATTTGTTCTCTTGTAAATCTCCCTTGTGCAGGGAGAAGAATTTATTTGATCATACTGATGCAGCCACGAGTATCCGAACACTTGCCTGGGAAAATCCGGGGCAATACCCCAGTAATGCTGCAACATTTCTGTGACATTTCTGCACACAGACTAATGGCCAATCGGATTAACACAGCGGGGGTCCCTGGCAGTCCCATTCAAACTGCCAGGGACCCCTGATGTGTTAATCCGATGGGCCATTGGTCTGTTTGCAGAAATGTCACATAAATGTTGCAGCATTACTGGGAGAGTGAAAGGGGTGGAAAGGAGACAGTTGTGCATAGAGTGCATGAGAGGAGCAGGTGCAAAGCGAGAGACCAAAACCAATATGTAGGAAGGATCAGATGAGTGGAGAGCCATAAAGGTAAGGAGGAGAACATGGTAGGTGAACTGAAATTTGATGGGAAGCTAGGAGATGGATTTAAGGAGGAGATAAGCAGATACCATTTTGGGAGAAAGTTAAATTATTTAGCAGGCAAGTTTTGGATTGATTCCTGGAGATAAAGTTATGAGGCAGGGAGGCCGGTTACAGTATGTTACAATAATACAGATAGGAAAGGATATGGGTGTGCATTAGAGTTTTAGCAGTAGATTCATGGAGAACAGGGCGGATCTTGGCAATATTATGGAGGAAGAATCGACAAATGTTGTCCATAACATGAATGTGAATGGAAAAGAAAAGGGAAGAGTCACATGTCACTCATAGGCAACAACCTTTGGTGACAGGATTGATGGTAGTACGGTTTACTGTGATGGAAAAGAGGAGTATTAGGCAAGATTTAGGGGAAAATATGAGGAGCTCGGTTTTAGACATATTAAGTTTGATGTCAATGTGTCATCCATGAGTTTATAGCCATGAGGCAATCCGAGACTTGGGACTGGATTGAAGGAGTGAGGGTATAGGTGGATAGATATATCGGTGTATCATCTGCATAGAGATGATACCTAAGGTCAAAAGAGTTGATGAGGTCACCAAATGTGTGTAGAGAGAGAAAAGGAGAGGTTCCAGAACATAACCTTGAGGTACAGCAACAGAAAGATCGACAGAAGGCGAAGATGTGATAGCAACAGAGACAGAAAATGTGCAATGAGAGAGGTAAGATGAGAACCAGGATAAGGCTTTGTTGTGGATAAAGAGGATTGCCAATCTCTTGACCTCACCACCATCACAGTTGCCCTGGTATTTTCTCACTCTATGTAGGAATGTCGAGTTACCTTTTTTCTACTCTCCAGGCATATCAATGGCATCAGGAAGTTCGACCATATCAACCCTCAATTGAGAAAGCTTCTCCAGTTGCCTACCAAGCAAAGAGCAATGCTTAAACTCCTCACTATGGTACACAGGGTGCTCAATGAACAGAACCCCTCTACAATCAAACAAAATTTAAGTTCAACAGACCAACCTTAAATCTACGATCCCAAAACTTTCAACTTATTAAAATCACCAGATTCAAACACACTAGACGAGATGGTAGTGCCCTTCAGTACAGGGAGACAGGGAATGAAATGCCCTCCCCATATCCATCAGAAATATCAAACACCATCCCACTTTCAGAAAATGGCTAAAGACTAGGCTTTTTGATGTCACCTTTCTAAATCCTAACTGATTGTTCGCTCCACCTTTGAAGTTTTTAAAAAGTGAAAATAGAAGGGTTCAACTCTGTGGATGCGCTATACAAGGCAGTGAGATAAATAGATACACTAATAAAAATCACTCTAGTATATGAAAGTATACATTATTTACTTGAGAAAAGTGTGACCTAACTGAACCATTAAAGAACAACAACGTGCTGTAATTGACTGGACGTTCTGTTAAGTGCGCTCTGCCTCTGGCTCTCATGCTGCACATGTTTCTGTGATTGTAGTATATTAACTTGAACATATAGCACCAGTTATTATTATTGATATTACTTGGAAAAAGATTCCCAAGAATAATTGTTAAACTTCAAGAACAGTTTGGAATGTCAATATTTGTATAATAATTGTGATAATAGTCCAAGACTCCAAAATTGAGTTTCTATATCATTATCTTTTGCAGTGGCAGCAGGTCAACCAACATCAACAGCAGCAGTCACTGTCTGCCATTGCATAATAATATAACTCTATACAGTATATAAAGTAACAAAAGTGAAGTAAAATAATTACATCAACATGTCTAACAATAGAAATACCAGGTATATGTGCCTATTCTAGTTGCTTCGATAACAAACTCATCAAGGATTTTGAATACTTCCCGAACGATTTGGCACGTTTGATATTCAGAACGCTCCGATGACCTGCCAAACTCGTTCTGGAAGTGAATCTCCCTGAGCCGTATCGCTCCTGCTCAAACACACCAAGCGGGAGATAAAAAAACAGCTCCAGATCGTCATTTTGATAAAATCACCTCTGCACTTATATGTCATGTAATCACCACTGGAAACATCACATGACATAGCTGGTGCTCGAATGCCAGAAACAGAAGTGGAGATCGCTCTGCTTCCATTTCAAGCTGCTGGCTTCTTCATCGGAGCGATCAATCTGATCCTCACCTAGAAAACGAACAAATGCCCATGCCAAACGTTATAAGGCATTGCAAAGGTTAATTAAAAGCATGTTTTAGCTAAAATGCATATTTTGCATTTTTTATGGAACTGTATTTTACATGTTATTTATTTATTTATTTATAAAATATTTTACCAGGAAGTAATACATTGAGAGTTACCTCTCGTTTTCAAGTATGTCCTGGGCACAGAGTTAAGACAAATAATACATGGTTACAAATACAGTAATCTACATGTACATGTAATCTATATCTGCATATTGTAAGAAAAATAAACATACTTTACTTTTTATACATAAGTGCTTTTAGACATTGCATATACAGTATGAACACAATAAACGAAAGGCACAAAAAGGTATCTGGGGCTCAAGAGAATACTAACAACACAAAAGAAAAATTGTCAAAAGAACAAATTCACTTGATGAGATCTTCATAATAATTAATTGATAGAATATTCCTTTGAATGATCCAAACATAGCATAAGAACCATAACAAACATAATGATATGGGGCTGGTAATACACAAAGATAACGCCTACCTGGGTTTTCTCTCCATAAGAGCATACACCCTCCAGTATATTGATGGCGCAAAGTGTGAGTATTCGCCATCCTGGGGGCCAGAACTCACCTCCCCATTCCATTCCATCAGGCACTCAGAAGGCGTGATGCCACGGCGGTTCCGCGACGCGCTACCGGTCTGTACTCTCTACTCCTGACCTCGGCTATCCTCGCATCGAATACTTTCCACTCTCCAATCCTGACCTTGGCAAAGTACCCCAACGATCCGCTACTCTCCAATCCAGACCCGGCAAGTATAAACGACTACTCTATCTTCTATACTACTGACCCGGCTTGCAAGACCAATCTACACTCTAGGTACGCCCTCACAGTTGTGGGTTGGCGTTTATACAATTCCCTACCTCAGCTTTGCGGTCGCGTCTGGTTTGTGGTGAGCTACGCGTTACACAAAGATTTCTTCTCAACCTCCTTTGGTATAAAGGCTTAGGTAAAAAGGCAAACAAGATATTGAATAACACAATGTGACTCACTTGTTGCTGCTGTGGGATGTCCTTTGTTCTATAAAGTTTGACATTGTGGCAGGAATCCTCGGTGTGCGAATTTTGAGTAGCAAAATCCGGAAAACTGGAAAATGCGACACACCACCATCCTATCAAATTGAAAAAGAGGGTGATTCATTATTGAACTAATATATATGTAGCCATGGCTGGGTGTGGCTACTATTCTGCCCTGTCTTGACATATCAGTCCTGTTAACAGCAGGCAGCGTTGGGATCAATCATGGGTTTCCCCACTCAAGGCAGTAACTTTGAGTGACAGGGGAGGTGGTGGGATCAGGTCTGTGTTCTATCCAATCCTGGGTTCAGACCTGGTATCCTCCCCCTACTGTACTGAAGGGGGTTGCTTCTCTAAATTGTTAGTTGGTCTCTACCCTTGAGAGAGACAAGGTATCACACCCAGGCTGCTGTGTACTGGCAGGCCCAGGTTCCCTTCCCTTCAAGGGAGTGGGTGATTACCTATACCTCTGTTCCTGCTCAAGGATCAGGGAAGAGCTAGGACTGCTGCGGGGGCCCTTGACCCGTAGTGTAGGTCCAGGGACCATCTGAAGTTTGAGAAAACAGAGCCGTGACTGCATTGGGCAGAATTTGCCTAGAGACTGTGCTGTACAGAAGAATAAACCAGTTCCTGTTATCTATACCTCCTGCCTCGTGTGTAATCTTTCCGGGGGGAGCGGAGTCTGTTCTGATGTGGGAGATTACCTTCATACATCTGGAGCCTACAGCAGATGGAGGCGCTGAGTGCCATGGAGTAAATGTCAGGTATATACCACAGAAGTCTGTCCTGCAGTCCCCATAAACATCGGTGGACACCAAAGCCTCTTGTGAGCCAACAGGTAGCATGCACCATACACCTGGTAACAGGGGAATCTCCCATGGGGTGGGGGAAGCACCGTTACATATAAAAGGTTTAATTGATCATATAAAAACAGAGGTGAAATGAACGACCTAGATCTTTCACACGAACTGCTTTATAATGGAGACTGTGATATGTTTTTATATGATCAATTAAACCTTTATATATTTTTTGAATATTGAGTCGCCCTCCTTTTCAATTTGATCGTATGACGGTGCGTCACAGTTTTTCCTGGTTTCCTAAACACAATAAAACCATATAGAAAGCAGAAGACTTCCCTTTCCCAAGAAAAATTGTCAAAAGAACAAATTCACTTGATGAGATCTTCATAATAATTAATTGATAGAATATTCCTTTGAATGATCCAAACATAGCATAAGAACCATAACAAACATAATGATATGGGGCTGGTAATACACAAAGATAACGCCTACCTGGGTTTTCTCTCCATAAGAGCATACACCCTCCAGTATATTGATGGCGCAAAGTGTGAGTATTCGCCATCCTGGGGGCCGGAACTCACCTCCCCATTCCATTCCATCAGGCACTCAGAAGACGTGATGCCACGGCGGTTCCGCGACGCGCGACCGGTCTGTACTCTCTACTCCTGACCTCGGCTATCCTCGCATCGAATACTTTCCACTCTCCAATCCTGACCTTGGTAAAGTACCCTAACGATCCGCTACTCTCCAATCCAGACCCGGCAAGTATAAACGACTACTCTATCTTCTATACTACTGACCCGGCTTGCAAGACCAATCAACACTCTAGGTACGCCCTCACAGTTGTGGGTTGGCGTTTATACAATTCCCTACCTCAGCTTTGCGGTCGCGTCTGGTTTGTGGTGAGCTACGCGTTACACAAAGATTTCTTCTCAACCTCCTTTGGTATAAAGGCTTAGGTAAAAAGGCAAACAAGATATTGAATAACACAATGTGACTCACTTGTTGCTGCTGTGGGATGTCCTTTGTTCTATAAAGTTTGACATTGTGGCAGGAATCCTCGGTGTGCGAATTTTGAGTAGCAAAATCCGGAAAACTGGAAAATGCGACACACCACCATCCTATCAAATTGAAAAAGAGGGTGATTCATTATTCAACTAATATATATGTAGCCATGGCTGGGTGTGGCTACTATTCTGCCCTGTCTTGACATATCAGTCCTGTTAACAGCAGGCAGCGTTGGGATCAATCATGGGTTTCCCCACTCAAGGCAGTACCTTTGAGTGACAGGGGAGGTGGTGGGATCAGGTCTGTGTTCTATCCAATCCTGGGTTCAGACCTGGTATCCTCCCCCTACTGTACTGAAGGGGGTTGCTTCTCTAAATTGTTAGTTGGTCTCTACCCTTGAGAGAGACAAGGTATCACACCCAGGCTGCTGTGTACTGGCAGGCCCAGGTTCCCTTCCCTTCAAGGGAGTGGGTGATTACCTATACCTCTGTTCCTGCTCAAGGATCAGGGAAGAGCTAGGACTGCTGCGGGGGCCCTTGACCCATAGTGTAGGTCCAGGGACCATCTGAAGTTTGAGAAAACAGAGCCGTGACTGCATTGGGCAGAATTTGCCTAGAGACTGTGCTGTACAGAAGAATAAACCAGTTCCTGTTATCTAAACCTCCTGCCTCGTGTGTAATCTTTCCGGGGGGAGCGGAGTCTGTTCTGATGTGGGAGATTACCTTCATACATCTGGAGCCTACAGCAGATGGAGGCGCTGAGTGCCATGGAGTAAATGTCAGGTATATACCACAGAAGTCTGTCCTGCAGTCCCCATAAACATCGGTGGACACCAAAGCCTCTTGTGAGCCAACAGGTAGCATGCACCATACACCTGGTAACAGGGGAATCTCCCATGGGGTGGGGGAAGCACCGTTACATATAAAAGGTTTAATTGATCATATAAAAACAGAGGTGAAATGAACGACCTAGATCTTTCACACGAACTGCTTTATAATGGAGACTGTGATATGTTTTTATATGATCAATTAAACCTTTATATATTTTTTGAATATTAAGTCGCCCTCCTTTTCAATTTGATCGTATGACGGTGCGTCACAGTTTTTCCTGGTTTCCTAAACACAATAAAACCATATAGAAAGCGGAAGACTTCCCTTTCCCTGACATCTTGTTCCGTTTTTCAAACCATGCATACTTCAAAGATAACAAATTGAGTAGTAGTCTAATGAAAAATATAATACATGTTTTCATGCAAAAATAGGCTTTTAAATGAATGGTTTGTGTAATAAAATTTAGCACTTTCATGAATCTAAAAGTATCTGATTATTTTTTTATCAATCTAAAACAATAATAGTTTTATACAAATAGGTTGATGCAGAGAGATATATTTTGATATTTTGAACGTGTCCCCTTTCTTCACCAAACCCGCATATCATGGAGTTTTTCCATTTCCCTACTTGGATCATTTTGTGAGTTGAGAAGTGTATGCTGCATATGGAATAACAGCAGATGCTATGTAGAATATCAAAAGTAGAAATTGGGTGCAAATAATCTGATGGTCACAATGAAGGTGGATTAAGACCTTTCCTTAGGTTGATATAAGGGCTCCTTGATAAGGTGCTGACAAGTTTGAAACATGTAGATGAGTTTTAGATCTCCGTTTTTTATCATGTTTGTTCTAATAAACTCTCTATGGCTATGCGCTCTACATCAATTTTTTGATACAACAGGCGAAGAGGCCAGCGAAGGGAGTTAAATACAGTATTAACAGCTACGGCTGCGGGAACTGCAGCCAGGCAAAGAAAACCCATATATGGGACAGAACAATATGTAATACATTTGGCAAACAGATTTATTTTGAAAGTAAGTTTATCAATAAAAGAAAAGAATCCTCATTTCACGTTATCATGACAACACATGAATATTTCCTAGAGTATTGTACCAAGATAGGCTGGACAATTTGGAAATTCAGTTTTCAGATTTTTTCTAATCTGTGCCTGCGAAAGAATAGAAAGCATTGTATTTCAATACAAAACCACTAGGGTGAAACAATTCTTACAGTTATTATTATTATTATTATTATGATCATTTATTTGTAAAGAGTAACATATACCACAGCCCGTTATAGTGGGGTACAGAGTAACTTCAATTACATAAACAGAGTTACAGTACATACAAATACAAATAAGGACAAACAAGTGCAAACAGATACAGAAGGTAACAAAGGCCCTTCTCATGAGAGCTTAACATCTAGAGGGTGAAAAGGGGCAATATTGAAACAAATGGTAAAGTGACTGCTCAATGCGGAATGCAGTATTCCTTGGTAAGGAGTATAGTGCAGCAACATATCTGGATCTATTAAGGTTTGGGGGCGGCATTGAGGCAAAGGGGTGCTAAATAGCTGAAAGTTTTGTTCAGCTGCACAGCTGGTACCAATATGGTTAGGGTGGGAAGTGGATGTTAGGATTGTACCAGATAGGCTTCCTTACAAATGTGAGTTTTAAGAGAGTTTTGGAATGTCTGAAAGCTGGGAGAGATTCTGATGGTAAGTGGTAGGGAATTCCAGAGAGAGGGTGCCGCACAGCAGAAGTCTTGCAGGCGGGCGTGGGAGGAGGTACTGTAATATGGCAGGAGGAGAGGCGGGTAACATGAGCAAAAAATAGGGGGCATGAAGGGATATATTTGGGTATGAGGGCTGCGATATAAAGGGGCAGAGTTGTTGAGAACTTTGTAAATCCGAAATAGGGTTTAAATTTAACTCTAAAGGATATGGATAGCCAGTATAGAGATTTGCACAGTGGAATGGTGAGTGAGGTTTATAAGTCTGGCAGTAGAATTTTGGATAGATTAAAGTTGGGACACGCAGATAAGGGTAATGTCAACTAAGAGAAGGTTCAGTAGTCAAGGCAGGACAGAATAAATGAGTGTGTTAGGATTTTAGTTGTATCATGGAGTGAGAAAAGTGCATATTCTAGCAATATTTTAGAGGTGAAGACGGCAGGAGTTAGTGAGGGCTTGAATTTGAAGAATGAAGGAGAGGTCAAAGATGACCCTTAAGCAGCAGGTTTGGTTGTGTTGAAAAGATTGTGGTATTATTGATAGTGAAGGAGAGTGTGGGTGTAGGGGTGACAGTGGAAGGGGGGATGTTTATTAGTTCTGTTTTGGAAATGTTAAGCTTCAGGTAACATTGGGACATCCAAGAGGAAATTGCAGAGAAACTGTTTTATTTTTATTTATAAAAATATTTTACCAGGAAGTAATACATTGAGAGTTACCTCTCGTTTTCAAGTATGTCCTGGGCATAGAGTTATAGAAATACATGGTTACATTAAAAGAGCAGGGTTATGCAGTCAATTCACAGACATAGCGGTTATTATCCGATAAGGTGATTAAGGGGTTAATTGATATCTGAATGTTATTGCAATGTATTGGCTATGTATTGGCTATGTTTTTTTATGGGCAACGTAGGACAAGGATTTTGCTGGCGACCGGGGCTTCTTATTGATGAGGTCAGAAGTACTTTATTTATTTTAATATGCTAGTTAATGTGTTTAATAATGGCCAAATAATCTATTATCCCTATCTGGATAATAGTTATTTTGCACATTATTGTAGTGTAGGTGTTGGGGGTGGGAGGAGGGTTTTTTGGCCCCACGGGTATGTGGGTAGGCCTCCCGGCTGGGTAGTGGGTGAGGGTGGTTAGGCCTCACGGGTGGGGGGTCAGTGGCGGAGGGTATGTAGGCCTCCCGAGAGGTGGGTGAGGGTGGGTCAACCCTTTAATGAATGTAGCGGTTAATAACCGCTATGGTGATTAAGGGGTTAGGGACATTACATTGGATGTTATTATTCTTGTTTCTGTTTTGCAGCAGCGGAGGGGGCATGGGCAGGATGAAGATGAGGATGGCCTTCATCGTGGCAGCCGGACAAGGGTGAGTGCAATATGTATTTAATGTATTTATTGTTCTTTATGTATTTAAAATGGGCACATTCACTATTATCCATTTGTGGATAATAGTAATTGTGCCCATTACTATACTGTATGTGTTAGGGGGGGGGGTTATTTCTTTATAAGTATGTATGGGTTTTGACATTAATTGAGGGGGGGCACAGAATTGGTACTGCAGGCCTGCGGGTAACACCCGAGGGCTCCCGCCAGCTTATAGTATCATTGATGTGCATATATGTGTATGTTAGGGGGGTATAGGGCTTGTTGGGGTAATATATATATATATATATACAGTGTTCGACAAACCTATACATTTGCACGCCCCGGGCGAGTGGATTTAACATCGTAGCGAGCTCCTATTGGCCCAAGCAGCACACGTGTGGTACTAGGTGGCGAGTAGATTTTTTTGGCGATAAATTGGCGATAAATTCTCTTTTCGGCAGTACCGATCAGCAGCGAAAAGCTGATCGGGGCTACCTGAATTCAGCCGACTTCAAAAAGTGCCGATAAGTGGCTTATCGGCACCCGGCTATCGATAATTTTTTATTGGGAAGAAAATTTGCCGATTTTGGCCACTTATCGGCGCTTACTGAATTGCAAAGGCTTTTTGTGGTGAGAAAATGGCGATAAAATGCTTTTCGGCGCTTAGTGCATGAGGCCCCATGTTATGATCACTGTTACACAAATGTTCCCGGACTTGAGTATTTGTTATTACTTCTACAGTGTTTGATATGACCAAATCCAGTATTGCCCTGTGCGCTCAGACTCCGACATGGAGGGCATGAGAATACGGGTGTCCGAGTCTACCTCTGAGAGTGGGTCTGATCATTTCCTATAGCACCGTGGGCCCTTGTATCGAGAACAAGCCCCCGGAGCTCCAGTCAGAACTTGGACTGGTAGGAGACAGTTAGTGGTTCCTAGGGGGTATAGGCATCAGTTGCTGCAGGTGGCCCATGCAATCTCACTAACGGGGCATCAGGGGGTTACCAGCACCAGTGCCTGGATATTGCAGACCTTCCACTGGCCGGGGGCAACACAGGAGGTACCGGCATTCTGCTGCATCTGTGATGCCTGCCAGCGAGTAGGCAAGTCAGGTGACCATGTGAAGGTCCCCTTGAGACCACTACCAGTGATCAGTAGTGAGCCTTCCCATGAGTAGCAGTAGACATTGTGAGTCCGCTTCTCATCCTTAGTCGGTCGGGGAAGCATGACATCCTCACAGTGGTTGATTTCACCACCCGGTACCCTGAGGCTGTAGCATGGTTTCGATCGAGGCAAGAAAGGTGGTGGAGGCTCTGATTTAAATTTGTACTAGGTTAGGCTTCCCTAATGAGATCCTGACTGACCAGGGGACAAAGTTCATGATGGAATTGCTCCAGTGACTCTGGACTACATGTGGGTGAAAGCCCTCCGCACAGCCCCTTACCATGCCCAAACCAACAGACTTTGTGAGCGGTTCAATGGCATGTTGAAGCAAATTCTGCAAACATTTGTGGAAGCAGAGAAGGGAGACTAGGAGGTTTGGTTGCCGCACTTGCTGTTTGCATACCGAGAGATACCGCAAGAGTCTACCGGTTTTTCCCCTTTCGAGCTTCTGTATGGGTGCTGTGTCCGGGGACCGCTCAATCTCTTCAATGGGGGATGAGAAGGGGAAACTACCAATACTGAAGCCTCTGTGCTGTAGTACATGATGGAGCTCAGGGTCCGGTTAGAGAGACATACAGTATGGGGTTAGCACAGGCTAACCTCCGGGCAGCTCATACCAAGCAGACGCATTGGTATGATACGAGTGCCCTTAGCAGGGAGTTCATTCCTGGGCAGCAAGTTCTCGTTCTGAAGACCACTCGGCAGAACAAATTACTGGCTGCCTGGGCCGGCCCATACACGGTTCACCGGTGGATGAACGAATGTAATTATGTGGTAAACCTGGATCCAGAGACAGATAGGCACAGGACTTTCCACATAAATATGTTAAAGTCTTATCATACGAGTGGGATACTGGCTATCTGTAGTTTGGCGCTGGGGGATCCGGCGAGCCAAGCTATGCCTTTTCTCCTGAGAGAAGCCTGGCAGGGAGGCTCAGTGGAGCAGGTGGGGATAGGTCTCCAGCTCAAAGCTCCCCAGCAGGAGCAATCGAGAGAAATGTTAGAGGCGTTCTGGGTCCTGTTTATGGATAAGCAGGGCAGGACCCATCTAACGATCACACGGTCAACACCGGGGATCACCGGCCCCTCCACAAGAAACTTACAGGGTCTCTGCGGAGGTGAAGCAGAGCATAGAGGTGGAGGTAGAAGAGATGTTGGCCCTAGGAATAATAGCACGGTCTCAGAATCCTTGGGCTTGAACGGTACTCTTGGTGCCCAAGAAGGATGGACCACCCAGTTCTGTGTCGACTACCAGCAGCTCAATGCTCAGAACTTGTCAGATGCCTATCCGATGCCCCGCATGGATGAGATTTTAGATGAGCTTCCGGGGCAAGGTATCTGGCAACCATGGATCTCTCCCGGGGGTATTGTCAGATCCCGTTGAGCAAGGAGGTGCAGGAGAAGTCAGCTTTCATAACCCCAAGTGGTTTAAATTACTTTTCAGTTATGCCATTTGGGATGAAGAATGTGCCTGTAACTTTCCAGCGTCTGGTCAATCGACTACTGGAAGGGATGTAGGGTTATGCACGGGCGTACCTGGATGATATAGCCATTTTTAGTGACACCTGGGGGAACATCTTGAAGATTTAGTGGCGGTACTAGCAAGGATCAGGAAAGCCTGGTTAACCCTCAAGCCATCCAAGTGCCTGGTATGCATGTCACCAGGTAGGTGGAGGGCAACTCAAGCCTGAGCCTGCCAAGGTGGAGGCCGTTACCCCATACTAAGAAGCAGGTTATGGTATTCTTAGGTACCACTGGCTACTACCGTAAGTTTCTGCCCCAGTATAGCGTCCTGGCCAAGCCCCTAACTGATTTGACCAAGAAGAAACTCTCGATTCTGGTAGCCTGGTCTCTCGCTTGAGAGAAGGCATTTCAGGCTCTCAAGTCCGCTTTGGCGAGTGGTCTGATCCTGGCAGCTCCTGACAACAGCAAGCAGTTTTTGGCATAGACCAAGGCCTCGAACTACAGCATTAGGGCTGTGCTGAGCCAGGTAGGCAAGGATGGGGGAGAACACCTGAACTAGCTGAGCCACAACCTGCTACCTCGGGAGGTTGCCTACGGCACCATTGAGAAGGAATGCTTGGCCATTGTGTGGGCACTGATGAAGCTCCACCCCTATGTCTACGGGCCGGCTTTTGTTGTGATTACAGATCTCAATCCCCAGAGTTGGTTGCAGCAGGTATCGGTGGAGAATGGAAAGTTACTTCGCTGGAGCCTTGTTCTTCAAGAATTGTACTTAACCATCCAGCACAAGAAGGGTAGTGAGCACGGCAACGCTGATGGCCTCTTCCGACAGGACATACATACCCAGCGACCAACGGATATCCAGGACATTAAGGCTTGGGAAGCTACCTGAAATGTGACTGTGTAACACAAAAAAGTGCTAAATAGCGCTCTCACAAACCCAAATAATAGCGCATATAATAGTGCATTCAAAAATTAAATAAATATAAATAGTTCCCAAATGTGACAAAATATGACAACACTCTTACTGGTGAACTATAAGTGAATAAGAGGTAAACAGACACACATTGAAGACTGTTCCAAAAGTCTGCTGCATAAACTTCTTCCACAAGGACCAGGGGGGCGCAGTTTGTAACCATGAAAGTAAAGAAACATCTCATAGTATAGTAATGTTATGAAAGATTTAACAATAAAGATGGGCTCGCAAATGGCTACTCACAATAGAGCAGATATAACAAGCAGTCACCCAACTCAAGGGGTAGATGTTCCCATAGGTATGCAGCAATAATCAGCAGCCAATCTCAAAAGAAGAACAAACCAATAGTGTAGATCGAAAAATATATTGACAAACAGTAAATACAATTCAAGGCTTACACTTAGAATGGTATTATAGCGCGATGTGTAACATGTGGCCGGTGCACAGTGAGTCGCAATATCCCTGTGTACCACACTGCTCTCCGGAACACTTCCGCACCCACGCCGGGGGTCTCGCGTCACTTCCGGTCTGGCCGGAACCTCCGGACTCGATGGTAGAGATGCGCTCTCAGTGTTCATCTCTGAGAAATCTCTTGCTGAAACACTCTACGCTTTCGCCGTTGGTTGGCCAGTCACTTGAGAAATAACTTTGCATAAGTTCAAAACGTTGTGTGTGCCACTTAAAGAATACATTTCTTCTCTGCAAATCCGAAGTGCCCTGGATCCTCCACTTTCTTTCACTTGCTAGCAAGGGTAAACCATTGCTCGTAGGCACGGTTCCTATTTACCAGTTCGAATTTCCCCCTCGTTGGCTACCTGAGCCCCTCGGCACGCTCCCTCCTCTGATGGGTGCACCAAGCCGTGCCTTCAGTTTGTGAGTGGTGGTTGCACTACGATCCTTGCGCTGGTTGGTCGCCAGTCCAAGAGCATGGCATGCCCCATAGGAACGGCACCAAGGGATCTGCATGCCCCATAGGAATGGCACCAAGGACATAGCATGCCCCATAGGAATTGCACCAAGGGTGTGGCATGCCCCTGAGCACATCTGCTTCTTCCTTTTGATTTTGGCATTTCATTCCAAGTACTTTATCAAGCTGTTCAGGTTTCCACTGATGTCCATCAGCATAGCAGCAGTGTCAAAGCAGACCAAGCAACGTGGCAGCAGGAGCTGAGGAGGTCCATTCTAATACTGTATTCCGATGCCTATGCACACATCCCGGCACCTATGTAGATTCCCGAGCTGACTGCATAGACATTTATACAGTATGTACCAAACATTATAAAACATGTTTTAATAAAATATGTCTTGAGGAACCCTATACCTGTGATGGAAATGGGTCTGGGATTCTTGTGCTCAAAAACCAGGATTCTGGGGGACACCGGAGTGGCCCGGTGTAATTCACCTCGCGTTATCACAAATCATGTCTGCAAATTGGGGAGAATTATTGGACCTCTGGTAACTTTGTCCCCCAAACTGCTGCAAACAAAAGAAATACATTTCGACCCAAATATCCCACCTAAAACTTACATTCCTAAAGTTTTATGTTTCTGGGGCAAGGGAAAAATGTATAACCTAAAACAGGTCAGGGTTTCCTTATACTTTGCATGGGACTTCCATACACATACCCCGTCTTCATCTATAGATGAGTCCCCGCAAATCATACATGATTTGCGTGTAAAATATCAGTACTACCGGCTACTCCGGTCAGCAACATTTTACACAGGTTTTAAGTCTAGTTGCCCCCCAATATCCACCCTTAAACTTCTCTTCCCAAAGTCCCTATTCTGCAGCTATCTCCTACCAGGGGACCTAACCACACATGGCATCCCTAGCTATGGAGCTTACAGGGGACAATAGGATGGGAACAGAAATACAGGGAACCATATCAGAGTGCATTACTAGACCCAAGAGCTGACACTTCAGCCCTTGACACACGGTTTTAGGGGCAGTCAGCTGCGCACCGTTATTTATGAAGGCCAGCAACCCCCACCCCACACAGCGGCATCTTCCACCAGCTAATCCATTGCCACCCGCAGGGCAGGCTCCACAAGTTCTGGCAGTCCAAAATGTATCCCAACAGGGTGTCCTTTGTTCTTCGGACCTGGTAAATCACCCTTCCCGCTCGCCAAATGGTTTTGTCACCTCTGGGCATCCTCCCTCTTTTGAACTCCGATGTCTATGCAGACATCTCGGCACCTATGTAGAAAAAAAATGCATTTTTATTGCATTGGATTCATGCCGGGGATCTACGGTGCTGATATTAATGGATAGCAGCTCCGGAGACCCCCGGCATCAATCTGATGCAGGAAAAATGCCATTTTTTTCTAAATCCCTCTCTCGTCACTTCTCGACAGCTTCTCACCACTTTCCTGCCAACTTTTCCTGGTGGGAGGATTTTGAGAGGGAAATCTCCATTCTAGAGCCACGATTAGCCCTGATAAACTAATCGGGGCTACTAGAATTGCGTGAGTTTGAAAATCTGCCGATAAGTGGCTTCTGGCCGCTCGTTTGGGGATTTTTTTTCCCAGAAAAAAAAAATGCTGAATAGGGCTTTTATCAGCGACTTATTGGGGTTTACTGAATCGCAGTAAGCCTTCTGGCGAAAAGGCCTCGATAAGTGACTTATTGGCGCTTAGTGCATAGGCCCCTAAGTATACTGTATTAGGAGCAAGAAAATTTCCTCACTGCTTCTTCTAGGCAACCTGGGTACCAACACATATATACTGCATTTGTTTGTACTAGACAAGCATGACCAGAAAAATATGAAATAAACCTCATCGTGTGAGACTTATTTAAAGACAAAAATAAATGTACATTGTGCAAGGAAGGGCACAAATGAGCTACCATGGTGGTTCTGGTAACAGCAATGAGGATTTGTTATTACCAGTCATAGTTGATTATGAAGTACTGAAAAACTGAAACATATTACTAATGATCCTGGTACATGAGTGGCAATAGGGAAAAGACTGATACATGCAATTTAGTAAGCATGAATACAGTGATATAAAAATCAAGGGTGGGCACTCTTACTACAGTTTTCGTTATAAATCATGTTTATGTTTTTGTTTTACACATCAAAAAAATATATACTGTATACTGTATTCGCAGCTTATGATTTAGTCTAAATTAAATTAAATAATATATCAATCAATCAATCAATCAATACATAAAGGTGTCCCTAATGTCAACCACACCACAGAGCTCTTTTTGCAGAACTCCCCAGTCGTTTTTGTAATGTTCAACTCCAAATCCAAGAAGCACAGATAGTACGGGAAACAAGCAATAATGTATAATATAGTGTAGTATTCCCGGTACTTATAAGTGACAAATGTTTAATCTACTAATAGTGCACTCACATTTTTATAGTGCAACATAAGCCCATAGTAATTTCCAAGAGTGTTTTCCTATAATTCAGGGTGCTGGCCACCAGCTTCACTATTTCAAAGAAGGAGCGAAAGAATACAGTATAGAGTAGTAGTACAGGAAACAACATATAATGTTAAATCTTAGTTACCCCCTCACTAAGTTTAAAAGATATCTAGAACCATTATCCCTGCAACTTTTAATTTTGCCGGAACGTTGCAGCGCCCAAATGTGTCTTTTTCTCTAGTTACCGCTGCTGCCAGTCATCGCCTCATGGCGTCTCTTTGGGTTCCGCAATTTAGTATCGGAGCTGACCGAACGCATATAATTGCAGCAACTTTATCAGGGGTTATCTGCCCCTATCTATAACACGCACTGTTAGTTTCATCAATTAATCAGGTGCTGGTATTTCAACAATCATAAAATGTATTCGAAATCAATTCAAACATATTATCTATACATATAAGAATATATGAAAACAATCACACATGCAAATACACTGTCAATTATAAAAATGTAAATAAAATCATATAAATTCTCTTTATCTTGGTATATTCATATTAAAAACATCGATTAAAAATATATGAACTACTGTATAATGACAGTGTAATACCTAACAAATGTTATTATAAGGTGCAAAGTATATAAGCATATACAATACATGTCTATTCACATTCATATATACAGATACACATGAATATCACAAATCAATGACATATAAATGAAAAACAAACTTCCATACAGTAAATAATATATATATATATATATATATATATATATATATATATATATATATATATATATATATATATATATATATATATGTATATATATATATATATATATATATATATATATATATAAAAATATATATATATATATATAAAAATGCATGCATACCTAGGATAATCAACAGATGCTCATAAAACTGGCATGTATAACAATTATATATAGGAAGCCAGCGGTGCTCCAAGGACAAGAATCATAGGAACACAAAACAAAATAGAATCCTTAAAGGAGCACACAAGTATATCCAAAAAGTAAACAAAATTTATTAACACAATAAAATCAGGGGAAAAAGGATAAAATGGGAGGGGACGATTGACTACCTAACTAGGGACCACAGACATGAGTGTCTAGGAACATGGGACAAATAGTAACATAACCCAACAGGATACAAAATCACAAAAGCAAAAATGCTAAAGACATAGCAAAGTACAGTAATGCCAAATAGCACAAAAACCAGTTCAATAAAAGGGACCTGTTAATGGGAGTAAAGCACACATGTAAGTTGGCCGAAAATACACAAATACTGTACCTAAACTGCACAATGATAATAGGAAAGGCAGCAAACTTTGCTGGAAACAGAGCTGTGCAAAGATAAATAAATGCATGAAACAGCAACTGAAGCACAAAATTGCTATAAAAATAATGTCCAAGTATCTAGGAGTTCAATGTCCAGTGGGTTATAAAAGTCCCGTATACTTCACCACAAAGTAGCTAGTGATGAGCCTGACACTGGGTCCCAGCATAGACAGGTAGAAAGAAGTGTCCCCTCACCGCGCTCCCACTCCTACGCGTTTCGGCAGAGCCTTCTACTGGGACCAGAAGGCGTGAAGAATTGAGGGAAAAGCGCCTCCAGAGGTCAAGGTGAAAATACAACTGAAAATGAAAAAAAAAATGGAGGACTGCACAGGAAGTTAAAAGTCAGGAAATGGCTTGCAAAGTGTGAGACTGTGTAACGCTTGACTGCCCGCAGACCTGGCCAGTCACCAATACTGAGGTGGGTAAGGGTATAACACGCACCCACAGCAGTGAGGGCGTGCCCAGAGTGTGGTATGATGCATTGCCGGGCCTGGTGAGAAAGGGTTAGCCTGATAATTGCCGTGTTTCTGTGTAATGTGCCTTGCCACTTTATGCGTTTTTGTGACAAAGAAGGAAATTTTTAACCATCAAAACCCTCTAGGTGCCGGAAAAGAAGTTGCACTTCAAAAAAATTTTAACATTTGCATTTACAGTATAACTCATAAGCACAGGGAGTGCTAAATTATGTTTTACATTTCAGTTTCTTTTCCTGCACTATCTGCACTTCTCTTATTTGCAGTTGAATGTCCTTGTGTTGGATGTGGTTTTGATTCCAAAAATAAAACAGGAAAATGGCAATATAGCTTGATGCTCAAAATAAGTATTTATTTATTTATTTATAAAATATTTTACCAGGAAGTAATACATTGAGAGTTTCCTCTCGTTTTCAAGTATGTCCTGGGCACAGAGTAAAACAAATAATACATGGTTTCAAGTACAATTACATAAATGAACAGGGTATACATTATATACAAGACATTGCGTGCACAGTTAAAGAAAATATATATTATGAGCGTATGAAACAGTTACAGACCAGGTTAAAATGTGAGACAGCCTTAGATTTGAAAGAACTTAAACTGGTGGTGGATGTGAGAGTCTCTGGTAGGTTGTTCCAGTTTTGGGGTGCACGGAAGGAGAGGGAGGAACGTATGGATACTTTGTTGAACCTTGGGACCATGAATAGTCTTTTGGAGTCTGATCTCAGGTGATAAGTGCTGCAAGTATAACATGATACAAGAATTATAAAACTAAAATGATATAACAGAGAAACGTAAAATAATGTAAAAAATATGGCGAGGCCTTGGGAGATGGGCACTTAGCCTAGTGTACTGGTTTTGGTATTGGCTGTAAATAATTTGGGGGTTTTAAAAGGTACAACTGTTTGAGTTTTGTATTTGGTTTTGGAATGTTAAGTTCTGATACAGACATAGTGAGATTCAATGTCCCCAGCTCCATGGTCAAAGAAGCAAAGGTCTGTGGTGCTGGAGACAGTGTCTGTCGTGCTGGCTGCCGAGCGTCTATGCCGGGGAGACAAAATGGAGTGTCTGACATACATTTTATAGTCAGCACACCAAGGGTCTTCTAATAAAGGTGGGAAAGTAATGCAGGATCAATGTTTCAGTCCTTTCCTGGACCTTTTGTCCAAGCCAGGGAGAGAAAATGGAGTGTCTAACATACATTTTCAACAAGTAAGGAGAGTGCTATCTTATACAAATTACAATTACATTAAAGCCTCAATACCTCGAAGACCTATCCAGTGTCCAGGACACCTACAGATGTAGCACGCATTATAACCCTGATTAAAATTATTAATACAGATTAACGCAAGAAACAATGCGATAAACATTACATGCGTTAGGGGTGTAGTGCACATATTACTATTGTTTTTAATTTAAGTCGCGGTAAATCTTGCAGTAATAACATGGTAGCATTAACGCATCGCATAACGTATATGTAAGAAATAACTCCAGTACCTCTCTATCTTATTTAAACTAGTACTTATTCTGGAAATTGCGATATCGCAGTTCATGACCACTATGGCTACTAAGGGGTTACTATCAATACAGAGTTACCCCATCTGTCACTGGTACCAGCTTAATATTGCTATGATATATATGTCTGCCGTTTTTTTACCAGGTCCTGAGACACATCAGACTTTTTGGAAAAGGAAAACCTTTTTCGTCGATATATTCAGCAGATGTAACTTTTCCAATTTGGATACCTGCATGGAAATAAAATATCTTTAACACAATAATATTTATTTAATTGAGAAGCTTTTAAAAAATGATCTCACAGAAGACCAGCAAGGATTTACAGCTAAACAGATTTTTTTTTTCAGGATATATTCAATACGGGGTAGATCCAAATGAGTTTAATACATCCTAGTTTGCATTACCGTTCAGATTGTCTCATCTTGAAAACAAACAAATTAAATTATGTTTCGCTCATTATACTGTAGGTTTGTATCCTAAATTAAAACTCTATAATCTCAAGGGATGAAAGATCCTCATGTTAATCCACTGCTCTTCACACATAAAACTTTACAAACATCAATGAGGGTAGCTTATGAAGTTGATCTTTAATTACATGGCCTTTGTTCTCCACTACAGCAACACAATGATTTGCTTTTCATGAGCAAACCTAATCCTTCATGGTACAAATTACCCTAATATTCAATATTCAGCCCCTGTCTCATTCCCAGTGGGGGTTGTTTGGTAGCATCTGTGCCAGCATATGTTAGACAGCTCTGAGTGGGTCACTAACTCATTTTGTCACAGCCTATTCTATCACCCAAGGAGACAGTAACAACCCTTTAGAACACAGTACTCCACAAAATACTGTTCTGTCTCTACCAATAAACTTGGTTCAGTAAACCTTAACTCACTTACTATAGACTTTAGCATACTGCTGCTTTTTTGTATCATTCCATTTTCAATCTAACTTCAGAGAAAAGGCTGACAAAGATATACACCTTTTACAACTACTTACTTTTTTCAAAATTGAAAAAAATTATTTTAAAAAATGCCTATTTATACAAGTGTAACAGAAACAGTTTTCTTTGGAATAATATTTTGTCTGACATTTCTGCTAGCATGTCTGAATAATCATGCAGAATTCCTTTTTTGCTCCTGAGTAGCTTAATAAAGAATCAATACTGATGCAAGCCTCAGAGGAATCAGCCTCCACACAATATCTTGCTTGGTTCAGCTGACACTGAGAATATCATGTAAAGAAGATGTGCACAAGCATTTATGTCAGCTGTCTTCCTACTGATTAGACCCAAGGAAATATTTGATTACAAAGAATGAGGAGGAGCTTGTGTATCTATTTCTTAGAAATAGAATTTACCATCTGTTGTATGCTTGTGTACACACACAAAATGTATGATAAAAAAGGCTGAAAGTATTGGAAGAGGTTTCTTTTGTTTTTGTTTTTTTAGCACAGCAACTTTTACTAGTGTGTAAATGTATGATTATTAGTTAGACTGTATCTGTTATGTTAAGGTATGCAGTTTGATTGTATCCATAAAAAGAACTTTCGCTAAACAACTTTCGGTGATATTGATTCATGTAACTTTTTTTTTTATCTACATACACCAAAACCATGTGCATGTATGTATGTATATATCTATTTATTTTATGTATATATCTATTTTATGTATATATCTATTTTATGTATATATCTATTTTATGTATATTTCTATTATATATATATATATATAACAACA
Source organism: Ascaphus truei (assembly GCF_040206685.1). Taxonomy (NCBI): domain Eukaryota; kingdom Metazoa; phylum Chordata; class Amphibia; order Anura; family Ascaphidae; genus Ascaphus; species Ascaphus truei. The sequence continues at coordinate 63,973,758 of NC_134483.1, forward strand.
TTACCATTCTCACGTCCGGTAAAGGAAGACTGCACTCAGATCAGTAAAGGCAAAAAAAGTCTATACTAGGCATCAGTTCAAAATGAACAGGCCGCCCAATCCGACATTTCGGTTCCGATGTTTTTGAGTACATTGAGTGCAAACTGAAATTTGTTTCTTTGTAGAGATATATATATATATATATATATATATATATATATATATATATATATATAGTACCACCCATGTACACAGCAATTCCCATGACATTAGAATACAGAGGGCTGTGTTATAAGTGCTGACATGTAAAAATACTATACTGAACACATCACAGAAAAAGAAAAGCTTACAATATAACACCCTATCAGATAAAATATATACTAAAAATTAATGTATCTGGTTTATTGTCTTTAATAATTATTGCAAATTGCATTTCTTAGCTACCTCTAAATTAGAGACTGTTTGTCAATCATGCATTTTCTTTATCCCTACCCCGCTTAAACCCCCTGTATTTAAAGATAAGGGCAGAGGCAAGAGAGAAGCATTCTGTTCGTAAACCATTGTTCAACACACAGTGATATCAGACAAAATGGAGTAACCAGATGAAATCAAACCCCACCAAAGTTTCAGCTCACCATGTTTTTAAAGTAACATTTAAAATATATATATATTAAAGCATGGTGTCAGATTTTGGTTACCAAAATTTATTAATTACCCAGATTAAACCTCTTACATGAGAGTTAATAATAACAGATAATGCATATCACAGCCGCATGGTGTCAGACCTCACAACTATAGGTCATATGCAATATATTCCAATTCGGCTAAAAATGTGCTGCATTTACCAGATACATTTGTTAAAATGTCGGTTAATTCAATCAAAAAAGAGTCTGACAAAATATTGGGGGAAGTATTGCGATACAAAAACGTAAAACAGAGTCAAAATACCTCTTAACATACCTGGTACATATTGAAAAGCAATAAATACCTGGCATAATAAAAATATATATATAATATATTTGTAGCCATGAAGGCATGCATAATGCAAGTAATCATGTCCGGTAACGTAGCCAAGAGTTTAAAACACCTAACTACATAACTATTTACCGATGTATATCATACCGCAATACATTGGCCTAACCGCCATCCCTGGGGCACCTAACTCCAACACCCACCGTCCCTACAAAACCTCCCCAAGAAATATGACCTCACTCTATAGTCATGGCATAATAACCATATTAGTCACTTTAAAAGCGATATTGCATGTGTAGTTATTGATAAAGCTGTGATAACATGTCAAAATCGCTTCTACAGGATATGGCTTTTTTACAAGCGTTATCACATTATTCTCAAAAGCCGCGCGGTAGGTAAAAAAAATGTTGAAACTCGCCTTTTTTGCCAGTAACTGCTTTCATGCACTATAGCAAATCACGGCTGAAATAACTCTAATTTTTTTAACATCACATAAAGGTTGGCAAGATCGGATTAGCGATTTGCATCAGACATTTGCATATTTTATTTTTATTACATAGGATTGAAGCCGGGGGTCTCCGGAGTTGAACTGCAATAATATTAACTCCATTAACTGCAGCCTAGCTTCTTTACCTTGGTGGCTAACCGCTAAGGTAATGAAGGGGGTTAGATAGCAGTAACTGGTGTGTTGGTGATAGAGGGTGTAGGTGATTGTTGTAGTTAGTTCAGGGTGAGGGCCACAAACAGATTTCCTGAAGGACTACAGTTCTGACCGCTCACCCCCCTGTGTACGTGGTCTTGCAAGCCCTCTCCTCTATCCCCCCCTTATCCCCTCCTCTATTCTCCCATGTATTTCTCCCCCCCCCTCTCTTCCTCAATCACTCTCCACCCTGCACTCCTCTCTCACCCTCACTCCCTCATACATCCCTCTCACGCTCCTCCCCCTCTATCACTCAATTTACCTCCATCTCACTCAATCCCTCCTCCCCCCACTGGCCACACACACAATATTCCCCCCAATACCTATACAATTTCCCCTACATAATCTCCCCCACAATAATTACTCCCCTACAATACCCACACAATTCCTCCAAAAAATACATACTTACATGTCCCCCCACATACATTATTACACTGACCCCCTAAATACATTCTTACACTACCCCCAATACATTCTTACACTGTCCCCCCAAATACATTCTTACACTTACCTTGGGGATAGTCTTTCTCTCCAGCTGCTGCGGGCCTTTCTCAATCTACCGACTGGGCCTCTCATGCCAGTGACTGTGGAGGGCATGGCCAGCCGGCGCTAGTGTTGGGCTAGGCCAGAGGTTGGGCCCAACATCTGCGTCTGGTCCTCTGGTTGTCCCCCCCGAAACCCAGCTCTCCGATGCTGCTGCTACAGGCCTGCCTCTCTCCCTCATGCCGGTGCACCCTGGAAGCTGTGCCCAGGTCTGGTGCACACCGATGTCAGAGAGAGGCCCCGTGTGGGATAGTGAGGAAGGCCCGGAGCTGGGAAGAGCTGCAAACAGAGGCTCGGCAACAGGACGCACAAGTTGGGCATGACCTCTGGCTGTACCCCACTTCCAGCGCTAGGCGGCCGAGCCCCCCACAGCCAACAGGCCCAGGGCACTTGTACATGCTCTCCCCCCGTCACCAGCCCTGCCTGGGGTGAGTTTGTAGGGTTAGTGTTGCTTGAGATAAACCATTCATTACGGTTAGTACCACTAATGTAATAAAGGGATTAACCCCTTCCATTACCCACCCGGGTGGCCTAACCACCTCACATTGTGCAACTAGAACCTTCACCCACCTCCTCTACCACCAACTAACCGGGTACTGCTGTTTATCCCCTTCATTATGTTGGCGGTTAGCCACTAAGGTAATGAAAATCCCCTTTTATTTTTTGTACATAGTATTGAAGCAGGGGGTCTCCGGAGCTGAAACACATTACTTTTAGGTCCGGAGACCCCTTGCTTCCCGAGGCTCCCTTTATTTTTCACACATACTGATGCAGCGGCCGTTATTCGAACACTTCACGCGTCATGTACATCGGAATCCCGATTTGAAACTGCGGGATGAATTCCAGCCTTCCCGCACTAAGATGCGAGCGCGGCGAGTGCAGAAAAACGAATTTTAGTGTTCTAGCTTTTAAAAACATGAAATTGACACAGTAGCACAGTAGCACAGTACTGTACACTACAATTCATCCATTTTATTGCAAACAAAGAAACAGAATCCATGAAATTCAAATAAAACATCCGCGATAAGCGCGGGTACCTGGGGCGATTGGCCGCGTTCATGCTGCAGAGAACTCAAAATTTGCGCCGTGATGTGTTCAAATAACGGCCGCTGCATCAGTACTGAATTAATTGTGTGTGAATAAAAGTTTTGTTCACTATTTATGTCTCTTGTTATAATATGTAGACCATTATTTTACATCCATACTTAATACAGTAAAGATTATTTACCATATTTGGCCAGGAAAACATATCCAATATTCAGTTTAATTAGTAAAAAACATAGTATAGTTTATTACATGAACATGACACATTACCAGATCTTGATGTTTTTCAGACATTTGTATGATCCATAATATATATCTTTGTATGACACGTAATGAAAGGGTTAAGTCATACACTTAGTACAATCATTTTGGTAGAACCTTTTTTCCTGAAATAACAGTATGATAATCCTGGTCTGGATGTGGGTAATGGCAGATGTTGGTGTGATCTAATTATCGTAACGTTATTTCCAGGCACTAGCATGAGGTTGCATTGTTCGGTTAACGGCTCATTAGCATATGATTTGCATAGAAGTTAGCTAGACGTCTGTTAAAAGTTAGCGATCCAATATTTTTCAGTTTCACGCGAGGGCATCATAATGTTAGATTGGGTTATGACTATCGGTACGATAAATGGAAGTAATGTCAAGATCAAAGATTTAAAGGACTTCTGAGGATGTAGCCCAGGACTGTCAAAGTCGCATGCGGTGTACAAAAGCCGCATGCAGCCCACACCCGCTCATCTGGCAGAGGCAGAGGGGGAAACTATGACAATGGTCCCATGCCCGGCGGCTGAAGGGGTCTTGTCGGTCAATGCTGAAATTTGTATATCGCTGTCAGGCCTCTGATGACTGCTGGAACTTTTCCCCCCCCACTAGTTAGTGCTGATGTGTGCCAGAAGTAGAGCCCATCTTCTGTGGTCACAAAGCACTGGAGGCTCCTGCCAGAGTAAGGAGTATATATTAAGGGGCTATTCTGGGGAGGGTGGGGCTATTGTGAGAGTGGATGTGGCAATTGTGAGAGAGGATGGGTATAGGGGGGCTAGTGTTGGGATGGTGGGTAAGGGGTATTGTAGGGCTACTGTGTGAGAGGAATGGGCATTCTGGGGAAGGTGGGGTATTGAAGGGGAGGTGAGGCTATTGTTGGGCAGGTGGGGCTATTGTGGGAGAAGAGAGCATTGTGGGGCTATTGTGGGAGTGGGTTTATTGTGTGCGATTGTGGGGGAGGGGTATTGTGGAGCAATTGTAACGGAGGGGAGTATTGTGGGGCTATTGTGGAACTATTGTGGAGGAGGGGGTATTGTGGAGCTATTGTGATGGAGGTGAGTATTGTGGTATTGTAGTATTGTGTTTTTTTTTTTAAATATATATAAATACGTATTTATTAATTAAACAAAATGTGTAAAAAAAAATCAACACTCGCCCTTAAATTCCTCTTTCTAAACTACATGGCCTACTTCTTGGGTGGTCAACCTCCTGGACTGGGCGGGGACCTCTTCCTTGTGATGGAGCAGGAGGAGGGGTCAGGCTTTATGTGGCAGATGAATGGGGTCTCCTCCATATCCGCCTCTTTACATTGTAGGAGTAGGATACTGTATGTAATTATGGCAGCAGTTTAAAAAACAAAAGTAATTTAATACACACAGCTTTTTTTGTACAGTACATACTATTTTATTAAGTAGTAATACAGTGAGCACTCAACACTTGATACATTTCAAATACTGAAAACTGTACTTCATGTAACACACAAACGGGATTAGTGTACAATGTCCTTGTAAGAGACGTGGATATATTTGAGAGTATACCCTCTCTGTGATAGTAACTGCTAGCTGCTCCTGGGCATCTCCGTGCATGGAAGGTATGCACGCCAGCCGGCTTGTGGGCAGATGGTCTCACTCTGCACACTGGAGAAAACGTGCAGCTATTTTCAGATCGGCAGCAGCAGATTTGGCTCAGATGTCGCAAACAACCACCTAGTTGACCGCCAGCAAACGTTGATTCGTCTCTGCTGTCGTGGAGGGGGGGATCGCCAACCAAATGGTGCAGAAGTGGTGCAGAAGAAAGCGGTTAGCTTTCGAAACGCGTAGGGTGGCGAAAAAGCACTTCTGCACCATTTTGTTGGTGATCCCCCCCTCCACGACAGCAGAGACGAATCAGCGTTTGCTGGCGGTCAACTAGCTGGTTGTTTGCGACATCCGAGCCGAATCTGCTGCTGCCGATCTGAAAATAGCTGCACGTTTTCTCCAGTGTGCTGAGTGAGACCATCTGCCCACACGCAGGCTGGCGTGCATACCTTCCATGCACGGAGACGCCCAGGAGCAGCTAGCAGTTACTATCACAGAGATGGGATACTCTCAAATATATCCACCGCTTGCCTGTATCATCTATCTGGTGAGTGGGCATTTCATCCGATTCCACCAGTGCTGCAGTGTGCTTAAATAATTATTTTATTGTCCATACTCATTTTTTATATTCTATGTATGTTATATGAATTGTTATATTAAATGTTTTTATCTTAATTATTCACCTGTCTGATCTCTCAGCTGATCCATATCTGTTATATATGCTGTTTGTCTTAAGTGTTGTTTGTCCTTCACCATACAGTATTATGCTTAGTTTTGTGCTTTTTCTTTTATTTTAAGCACACCCTGAGGAGCCATTTCCTGATCGTCCAACAGGCTTGGTTTTTATATCCTTTATGTCATTCATTTATTTACCTAGGTGCCTCTAGATACATATTCCTTTCCATGTGTATGTTCTGACCAGGGGGTCAGTTTGTTGTATCCTAGGCAGCCCCTTATATGTGGATAATATCCACACTTAGGGTGTTATATCACATATATTAATTGTTGTAATTGGATAGCGCTACCTGTTTCTTTGTTCTTATATATACAGATATATAACAGTTCCAAAAGAAAGTCTTATCTGTCTCCTGAAGCTGTAGGGGAAGTCCTCTCTGCTCTCTTGGGTAAGCACCTTTGTGTGCTACAGCAATGTCTCTCCAGGTTCTGAGGTCTGGTCCCCTTGTCTTGCTATCAGCATACAGTCCAGTCCTTCTGCAGCACAAGACAGCCGTTCCTCTGGTCAGTCCCCCCAATTGTGAGACTCAGGAATCTCTCTTCCTGTCTCAAAGACAGGCTTTTCTAAAAAACCTCTAATCATCCAGGTGGTGTTGATTATCTGACTACCAGCAGTTAACCACCACACTGTTGGATTAGAGGCACATTTTTTAACAGGGACAAGTCCCCTGTTACAGTCCTCCAGTCCCCATCTGGCCCATCGTAGATAGTTTCCCCCTCCTGCAGCCACATTGGGAAGTCATTGTCCCCATCCAGCCGGTGTCAAGAAGGCTGCTCATGTTCCTCCTTTTTATCACTCAGCCTGAGCAGGAGCGTGTTAGCAGGAACAGTGTCCCTTTACAAAACATACAGTGATAGAGAGTTTAAACACTACAGTATAATCTATACATCATTTTTAAATAAACACAACATGCAATTATTAGAGTAGGTACCATATTCACATTTACTCTGGTATGGAAAACTATCCTCCACATGTGCCGCTTTGTCCTCCAAGGCAACTACAACACACATCACTGCAAAATGCTCAAAGAACTTGAGTGGTCATCACTTGAGTCTAGGTGCAAAGTTCATCTTTCCTGTCTTGCCTTCAAATACTTTCTGGGCAAGCTACCCGCCTTTCTGAACAAGCTCCTCGCCCCTACCTCATGCAACACTTATCATCTAAGATCTGACTCCAAAAGACTGTTCATGGTCCCAAGGTTCAACAAAGTATCCGGCTGCTCCTCCTTCTCTTACCATGCACCCCACAACTGGAACAATCTACCCTAAACTATCAAAGCCACCAGCAGTCTAAATTATTTCAAAACGAAAGCTGTCTCACAGTTTAATCTGGTCTGTAACTGTTACATACGCTTATAATATATAGTATCTTTAACTGTGCTTGCTAAATTGTGTAAGGTAATAGAATCAGAGCAGGATGTAAATTCTCTTCAGAAGGACTTGGAGAGACTGGAAACGTGGGCAGGTAAATGGCAGGTGAGGTTTAATGCAGATAAATGTAAGGTTATGCATTATGGGATGCAAGAATAAAAAGGCGACTTACAAATTAAATGGGGATACATTTGGGGAATCCTTGATGGAGAAGGATTTAGGAGTGCTTGTAGACAGCAGGCTTAGCAATAGTGCCCGAAGTCATGCAGTAGCTGCAAAGGCAAACACGATCTTATCTTGCATCAAACAGGCAATGGATGGAAGGAAAGTAAACATAATTTACAAAGCATTAGTAAGACCTCACCTTGAATATGGAGTACAATTTTGGGCACCAATCATAAGAAAAGACATTATGGAACTAGAGAGAGTGCAGAGAAGATTATTAAAGGGGATGGACAATCTAACTTATGAGGAGAGGCTCGCTAAATTAGATTTATTTATATTAGAAAAGAGGCGTCTAAGAGGGATATGATAACAATATACAAATATATTCAGGGACAATACAAGGAGCTTTCAAAAGAACTAGTCATCCCATGGGCAGTACAAAGACTCGGCCATCCCTTAAGGTTGGAGGAAAGGAGATTTCACCAGCAACAATGCAAAGGATTCTTTACAGTAAGGGCAGTTAAAATGTGGAATTCATTACCCATGGAGACTGTGATGGCATATTCAATTGATTTGTTCAAAAAAAGGTTGGACATCTTTTTAGATAGGAAAGGTATACAGGGATATACCAAATAAGTATACATGGGAAAGATGTTGATCCAGGGATTAATCCGATTGCCAATTCTTGGAGTCAGGAAGTAATTTACTTTTCCCCTTATGAGATATCATTGGATGATTGACTCTGGTTTTTTTTGTTTGTCTTCCTCTGGATCAATAAGTAAGTATAGATAAAGGATAAAGTATCTGTTGTCTAAATTTAGCATAGGTTGAACTTGATGGACGTACGTCTTTTTTCAACCTCATCTACTATGTAACTATGTACTGCACCGACACACTTTATTCGAGCAAATACCCAGTATGTACCTGGCAGATACCTGGAATGCGCCGCTCCTCACCTCTGACAAGCCCCGTTGTGCTTGCCTTCCCAGCCTGGGTTCATGCCTGGCTGACGGGCGGCTGATCTGTTAAATGATAATGATAAGGATTTAATAGGCTGCAATGCTTCGCGTGTCTACCAGATGGCATAAATTCATGAATTGTAATGCAGTATATATATATATACTGTGCAGTATTGCAGCCAGCGGGAATAAAATGCTTAAATCTCTGCCTGGAAAATACCTCAATGCACTCGGGCAGAAAACAGTCACAAACCTCAATACACCCGGGTATACCCGAATTCGTGGGACTAGCCGAGCTCGAATAAAGTGTGTCGCCAGTGTAACTATTTAATGTCTTGTATATAATGTATAACCCTGTTCACTTAATGTAACTATGTATTTGTAACCATATATTGTCATCATAACTCTATGCCCAAGGCATACTTGAAAACGAGGGGTAAATCTCAATGTATTACTTCCTGGTAAAACATTGTTATAAATAAATGTGGTCCATTATGTACCATATTCCCACAGGAACTGCTGGCACAGAAATATGGGAATGCTTTGTGGGGGTCCCGGCGGACTCTGTGGGGCATCCCACTGTGTGCCTGCCACCTTAGAAATAATTATATATTTCTAGCAGGGGGATGTTAAATTCTAGCTCTTAGTTAACCAAGTATAGTCTAAACAATGTCAGTGAGCTGTCTCCATCTTTTCCCCTCTCTGGGTGTTTGGATCTTCCCAAGTGTCAATATGAAAAGTATGTCATATTTAAAAGGTGCAGTAGAGAAATACAGTATCATTTATTTTATAGAGAACAAGAGGAAGGCACAGAGAAGTGTGCACTACCAGAGAATTCACTTTGTTGCATACTACCCTCATAAAACATATATATATGGTGTGTGCAAGAAAGTGAAATCTCTGGTAATGCACCCTTATTATCTGTGCCATCCACTTGTTCCCCATATTCACTTTCAATTCACAGTTTTGCATCCACCGCCTATCACTAGGATTATCCATTTATTGCCAAATGTCTATTAAGTGCAATATTTTAGTGATAATCAACTCCTCCCCCTATTTTCCTATAATTTCTTTTACACCAGAACAATCGCCCACCACAGAAAATAGTGAAAGTATAGGAACACCTGTTAAGTTCTTTTGCCAGTCAAGAGAATCACCGCGGACTCACCATGGCATGGACAATGATATTCACTGTGCCGTCTGCCAGACACACAGAATTGCAATAAAATTAATCCCACAAAACCACAGGATGTTATTTTGTTGGCTGCCCTGGCAAGCTCATGGTGCACAAAGTGTTCCCTTGGGTGGAAACTCGCACATTGTCATGGCACCGAGATCCGTACAGCAAGTCTTGCTACATCTGTATGTAAGGAGAAAAATAACTTCTGGTGATATTTTACATGTGGATCCCTACATCTACTTTATGAGATGATAGTACAACTATCTATTTTTTTTAGACAACACATTATCTTTTCAATTACTTTCTTACACTTCACTAATGGATATTTCATATATCAATAGCAGTGTTTTGCTAAAGCCCCTTATTTTACTGCTGTATGTGATGTCATTTGTAAAAGGTATATATAGGTAACCTCAAGATTCACTACCCAGTCATTTGAAACAAAATTAAATGCATTTCCTTGCAAAGGATCCCTTACAGTAGTACACAAAGAAACAATTGTATAAAAGGCAGTAAAGCGCAGAGATATGCAAATGTTTTCATATGTGATCTATTGAATGATATTGCTCAAGGATTTATTTTACATTTGTTTTTTTCACAAAACTGCCATAAAAGTCACATTGCTCCAAAATTCACCAATTTTTCCAGCATTTAAAAAAATTGCAGTGAATAAAGGGACCTGCACATTGACTTTAAATGAATGCTTGACAAGAAAAATAATTGACAAGTTTGACAGGTTTTTTTTTGTAACTTAAATTTGATTGAAAATCGGAACAATACATACAGATACCATTACATCACATTTTCTGAGGTAAAATAATATCAGGGGAGGCACATTTGGGAACAGAGATGGGGGGAGGGGCCTGGTCACTTCTTTGTGTTTGATTGGTCCAACATTTATTGCCTCCGCACGGTCACGGTCTCCTCTCTTCCAGTAGAGACTTCAGATAAAACCATCTAGTAGTCAGCCTTAATTGTCACTTTAAAGGAGAACGCATCTGTAACTAACATAGCAGAATTGTGGCCATTCTCACCCCTGGTATGGAAAGGGAAATAACTCTGGCGCATAGATATCCTGATTTTTTTAATCTCCTAATGAGACAGCTAATGCCAGAGAGGAGAACAGATGACAGAAAATGAAATACAAAACATTTATTAAAAACCTATATATCTAAATCAATATAAGGACTTCATAAAATACAACATTGTATAAACACAGTACATATATTAAAATAAAAGTCCCAAGTGCTATAATGAGGATGTATGTGGTGATATGGATCACTGAGAGAGAGTAATGAGGTAATTCTCCTTTGAGTTGGAAATGAATGTCTTTCCCAAGTGATGGAGTATAGATGGATGTGTATGTACTCCAAACTATAATTACTTCTTAGAATGATGTCCAACACAGAATATTGTTGAAATGTCCTCCAAATTTGATACTTGAGGTGCACCTTTAGATTAATTAATTGTAATCATATAGTCTCTCACAAGAACTGATGCCTTCAATGGGTAAGGACATCCATATGGGATCGATTCTAATTGCTCATACCTCACAGGGTATAATGACCCCCTGTGTGGCTGGTGTACTTGGGAGTTCCAGTGTGCTATAGCTGAGCCGTCCCTCCGTACCAGCTGCAGCAAGTGTTACCATGATCGGATTAATTATTACTCCGGAGCACTTCCTTGTCTCTTTAGTGCCTGTATCATTGACCAGGCTTGTTAGTTTCTACATTTGACAAACAAACCAGATTATATTACGAATTTGAGAGATTTGTGGGATATCTTTTTGTTTCCATAGTGCTGCTATCTCATACCTTGTTACAGTTGCAAAATTTGCCAACCAATTTACATTCGGATCTGGACAAACCTTGCACTGATCTATTTAAAAGGAATAACCAATGATACATAGGTATTTCAAGGCCCAATATCCTATGTAGCCTATTCTTAATTTCCCCCCAGAGGGATGCAATTTGAGGACAAATCTGCCTGTTCTCCGCAGTTTTTGTACACATTGGAGAATATCCAGGGATAAATGTAGAAAGCTTAACCGGGGTGAGATATCACCTCATCATAACTTTATATGCCTCTCCTTTAATGTGGTACAAATTGAACTCTTAGCGGCTGACACAAATATTTAATTCCAGTCCTCTTCCTCTAGAACTTCACCTAAGTCTGCCTCCCATTGGTTCATATACTGCAATTTCTGTGTAAACTCTAGACCTGAACAAGTAACTTCCTTGTACATTTGTGAGGTAAGCCCACTTGTGTCTGTCTCGAGTATACATAGTTTTTTCGAAATTAGTTAGTGGGGGAAAGGGTATATTATAAAAGGCCCAAAACTGGAGGTATCTGAAGAATTCAGAATGGGGCATACTTTTTTCTTCCCAGATTTGATTAAACGTCTTTACTATATTATCCTTTCCTAAATCTTTGAGTCTAAGAAGTCCTTTCAGTTACCAAACTGTAAAATCCTTTCAGTTCAGACCGGAAGCAAAATCAGGGTTAATTAGTAGGGGGGGCCATTAGCGAATTCCTAGTAGTCAAAGTGCATCTGAACCTGGTAGTCTCCAAGATTTTCAATGAGTTGTTCATAGAGGACAGTGAATCTTTAAACAAATTCATCATCTTTTTTGGGGACCAGATTAAATTCTTTAGGTCTAAAGGCAGACAGGCTTCTCTTTCTAGAGCTACCCACCTTTTCAGATTGGGATTAGTGTGCTATTCGACAATTTGACAGAGTTGGACCACTTTGTAATAGGACAACAAGCAAGGTACAGCTAAACCACCCGCTAGTGTCGGTCTTCTCAGAACTCTTCCCCTGATTCTTGGTTTCTTATGGTTCCAAATAAGCACACATCTCTTACAGACACCATAGCCGTGGGTGTTCCAGGTAAGATGCCTTTTATGCCTTAAAAAGGCATTTATGTTGTCTTTTACAGTTCGGAAAAGAACCGTGTCATAATGAAATGCCTTTTTATTTTGTCCATAATATTTCTGCGTAAATTCAAAGGCAGTGCTTTCTTGCCCCTATTGCCATCATAATTAACCACCTTAAACCAATGAATATACAGCTCATAACTGACATGGTGATTCATTATGAGAAGGGCTAGTATTGTAACTTTTCCAGTGCTTCTCTAAAAGTATTTTTCCTATATGCTCTGCGGGAGGTCTGTTAGCGTCATGTCTGGGATCGTGCCCGGATAGAGTTACATTTGAAGCTGTACTCTCCTGGGTGCTGCGGATCATGCAGCAGGTGTGCTTAATTCACTGGGTGAGGATATATAGTCTATGGGGCTTCGCATTTGCACCAGTACGCCTCTGGGTGCAGCGAGTGTTGGTGGAAGAGATGTGCTTCTGTGAGTGGGTGAGGGTGGAGTGTCTGGTAGGATGCTTTCCTCTGGTGGTGTGCATCGTCTTGGCAGCGTGCAGGCCAATTCCGGTGAAGAAGGTGCAGGTGGTGGATGGTGTTCCTCCAGGTCACCCTTCTGCTCCTGCGTTGGACATACAGGGGGAAGGATAGAAACAAAATAATAGAGCCCAGCAATGTCATTGTCAATGTTGCCCATGCCCCTCTCCATCACCTTCATTCTCTCCAAAAGTTGATCCAACTTTGCCTTCATTCTTTCCCTGTATTGCTGTGTTGTGTTGTAAATGCTTCCATAGTCACTTAAAGATTCCAGTATGCAACCTACAGAACTCACTCACAAAAGGTGTGAGGGTGTTCTCTCTCTAAGAGGCTGGGTGATCGGAGGGGGACGTCGGTGAGACAGGGGAAGTGTTGTTCTGCTTCAGTTGTCAGAGGGCCATCTGGTTGTGCATCAGTGCGGCAGAGGACATCTGGTTTGACTTCTGTTGTCAGAGGGTCATCTGCTTGTGCATCAGGTGCTGGGGACTTCTTGTTCATCTGCATCTAGGGTAGTCCTTGAATATGACGGTTCCAATTTTTTTCCTGCAAAACCCCTGTCCAGGATATTTTGACTTGGGAACTTTTAGTGCCTTTTCTTTAGGCACCGTAGGCTTTCTGGCCATCTTTACTTTTGGCACATAGACAGCTGCTGCATTTCTCTTTCTATTCTCAGGGACAGCAGCAATTAGCTGCTTGTTGTGTGGGTAGAATTTGGACTAGTCCATGTCCGAAAATTAAGCACAATACAGTATTCTGGACAGAAAGCAGTTGTTTCAGAGAGAGATCAGCCATTGTGGAGGATATCCATTTTGGTTGACCTTGTATGCACTGTATCCCCGACTCAATGGTACAGGTGTTAAAAGAGGGTATAAACATTAACGTTACATGACAAATGCTGTGCATACTGTACGTTCACTGTGCTTTTAATTTATTTTCAAAAGCAGCAATGCCCAGAACAGTTATTTCAAAGGAGATGAGTATGAGAATACAGCAGATGTACATGAAAGGACAATAAATAAACCATATCCAAGCCTGGTTAAAGAGCTCGATCCTCTATGTCACTCATAGCTGTGTCTATCATGCCCATGCAAAGACTAAAGTTATAAAGAGGATTCACTGAACAGAGTAAGTACTGTATAGACAGCCTAACTGTATATTATTGAATAAGAATATTATTGTTTCTCTTTCCTCTTTTCTCCATTATCCCCTCTCCCTCCTTTCTCACTCATCCCCTCTTTCTCCTTTCTCCCTCTTCCCCTTCTCCCTCGTTTCTTGTAACAATTGTGTAGAAATAAAAATTTGTATCCATTGTCATATTTAACTTCAGTCATGTGACAAATATGTATGCACACTTGTAATCGTTCACATTTTGGTACGATTGTAAGGGTGGCAAAGCGGCTTGTGGATGAGATCAGCAATTCAAATGATGAATGTTGTGCTGCCGCAGTTAAAGAAGTTCTGCAGCAGGATCATAACCTGACAATGTCTGAGTCCAGCATCAGGAGAATGAGACGTGAATTGGCTGGAAGTACAGACGTGTCAAGTAAAGTGTTTTGCTGCAATATTGTATAATGCAATAGTGTTGTTGTTCAGTATGCATGAGCAAGTTAACAGTACTTGTACAATTCTATTTTGTCATTACAGAGTGTATCCAATGATAAGGGAACCTAACAAGATAAAGAGAGTACAGCAAGAAAAAGCTTGGATCGATAGTGGGGAAACTTTTGCAATGTAATATTTTCAGATGAAACGTCAGTTGCTCTAGAAAGATTTGGACTTTTGCCTTTTACAAAAAACAAACGTCTGTCCCTGAAGCCATGTTCCAAGCACCCACTCAAGGTCCATGTGTGGGGTGCTAACGCTAGACCAGGGTCCATAATAATATTTGACAGTAATTCTCAGTTTATCTTTTTGGTAATTACATTTTATGTGCTGTAATAATGTACTGGATGACATTATATCCATTTTTCTGTACAGGAATCACAGATACATTTTTTTTCCAAGAAGAGATTATAGACTCCAAAGCTGACGATATTCAGGCTCAGCTCCCATCTGGTCATCGGTTCTTCCAGGATAATGACCCAAAATATAGTACCTCCACTAACCATATTCATGCACATGGAATTAACTGGGTGAAGACTCTCCCAGAGTAAGTGCTGCATTGTAACTGTTTCTTTTTTGACTTCTACTGTATGGATATTTGCTCTTACAACTTTTTTGTTGGCAGGTCAGTTTCATTTTACCAGGTTACAACAGATCCAATGCGATCATTCTTCCTGTAATTATACAGGTAAAATAAGAATTTTTACCCAGGTGAGTGTTAGGACCGGCTATGGTCATGCCTTGTAAGTGGCAGCAGGCTTAAGACACTTTGGCCAAAGGGTTAAACTAAATGACCCTTTTACAAGAGATATATAGGTATTGCACTGTGTTGTTTTGTCATATTGGAAGTAGCTTGGGGCATTTTGTTTTTTTGTTGTATACATTTAGCCACGCCCACTAGCACTCCTTTTGACACTTATATGCATATATATATATACAGTATTATGTGGTATTGTTTGGGGTTTCTCAGAGCTTGTTGGGAATCTGTGTATTTTGTTAACTGTGTGCAGCTGGTCTCAGTTGCTTATGGGATGGTAATGGCCCCTCCCCCCCAAGGTTTGAGCTTGCCCAACCCCACATTCCCAGTTGGCAGGTCCGTTTCATTTTGCCAGGTTACGACAAATCCAATGCGAACATTCTTCCTGTAATTATACAGGTAAATAAGAATTTGAACCCAGGTGAGTGTTAGGACCTGCTACGGTCATGCGTTGTAAGTGGCAGCAGGCTTAAGACGCTTTGGCCAAAGGGTTAAACTAAATTACCCTTTTACGAGAGCTATAAGGTATTGCACTGTGTATTTTTGTCATATTGGAAGTAGCTTTGGGCATTTTTGTTTTTTGTTGTATACCCTTTTTGTCCCTGATGTTGCAGATCACCCGTTATAAACCTCATAGAACTGGTGTGGCATGAGATGAAACGTCACAGAGGAAAGTTGTCAAAACTGCCAACAAGGCACAACTAGTAAAGGGAATACAAGCTTTCTGGGCAAACGCTCTTAATGTATAAAAATGCAACAACTATATAAATAACATTGCCAGTGTTTTTCCCATTGTGTTACAGCGAAATAGACATGCTACTGGCATAAAGTAAGAATGTATCCATCTGATTATTTTTAAAAATAGGCCTTATACTGAATATATGTAATTATTGTTGCTTGCACTGGTTAAATATGTGAGATATTGTATTGTAGCCCTGAAGGTGTCAAAATAATCATAAATATGTTCAAAGCTGAACAAAGCAAGGACAGTATCATGCTGACCTTACTGTTGAGGTACTGTAATGTGGTGTTGGTATTCAGTCCAATTGTTGTGAGAAATAAAACACATGTTAAATTCTAGCCTACTGCATATTGGTTAGCTTTTCATTTTTTTGGTGCCTATTTTTGGGGACTAATACTGTATTGGCAATGGAGGCTTAGGGATGACAGTTAAATATATGTACAAACATGTGATATTCTATTATTCAGTCCTACAGTACTGTTGTGAGAAATAAAACTTGTGTAAAATTCTCTTGTTTCGGAGGCTAATCCTGTCTTGGGGATGGGGGTCGGTTGCAGGAAGGTAGTTAATATTGCGCATGCGTGCATGTGAAGTATGCTGTGTTACAAATATTACATTCTGTTACACACAGGTACGGGGAGTGAGTTTGGCTGGGGATGGGGTTTTGCGGATGTCATTTAATAGTGTATACAGTATGCAGAGGTTACAGTACTGTAGGTATCACAGAAGGAGACAATGCGGAGGCAATGCACAGCTTGATCCATTAACCGTAACACCAAGAAAAAGGTGGAGCACAGACAATGCAATAAACAAACATATATACTGTATGTAACTCAACATAGCCCATGTCAGCATGTAACATTCAGTACACATTCAGCCTAGCCCTTGTCCTCATGTAACTTGCAGTGCAGTGAGTGTGACTCAACCTAGCCCTTATAGCATGCAGTACGTATGGATTTATACAGTATACTCTATGTACAAACGTATGGTATTCTGTTATTCAGTCGTCCAGTACTGTTGAGAAATAAAACCTGCGTAAAAATTCTCTCCTAATTTGTTTCACTTCGCAATTGAATTATCTTGTTTCGGAGGCTAATCCTGACTTGGTTGTGGGATGGTAGTTAGTATTGCGCGTGCATGTGAAGTATGCTGTGTTACAAACCTTACATTCTGTTCTCTCAGGTATGGGGGAGGGAGTTTGGCTTGCTGGCTGGCGATGGGGGTTGGGGGTTTGTGGATATCATTTAATAGTGTATACAGTATGCAGAGTCTGCAGAGGTTACAGTACTGTAGGCATCACGGAAGGAGACACTGCAGAGTCACAGCCCAGCTTGATCCATGAACTGTAACATCAAAAAAAAGTGGAGCACAGACAATGCAATAAACAAACATATATATGTGTACAGTACACACAGACTGCAGTTTATATATTACACACCCACTCACAGTACTGTTTGTGAAGGGAAATAAGCAGTAAACATTTCAGTGTGAATTTTTACTCAACATGATAATAGTTCATGCACAGTATCTATCAGATACAATGGACTAGTAAGCACAGTTGCAAAACAAACGTGAATTAGAATATTTATAAAATGTGTAGAAAAGCATAGAAAAGTAATAAAAGGGATATACATATTGTTTTTTCGACATCTCATGCATCATCCTCATCATCTGATGGCTGTGTGCTGTGGATGTTGGAGGTTGATTTAGCACACTATCGATTCTGAAAAAACAAAACAGGATGCTTAAATTATACAGGTAACAGAAAAAGACGGTGTAAACAGCGCTAACAATAAATAATTACTATTAAAATAATCACTGGCAGCCAGGTAAAAACTGACAGTACAGTCAGTGAAAGAACACAAGAAAAAAAGAAAATACCGGCGCCACAAACCAATATAAAAAGTCCAAACCATGTGGTATAAAGTCCAAATGAATCCTAATAAGGCTGGTGAATGAAGGATCTCATGTCCATGGAGTGCAATACATGAAATGAAAAAAAGAGAAACAAATTATGGTGCAGTATGCCAACAATGACAGCTAAAAACAGACAAACAAACTACACAAGACGAACAAGACAAACAAACAAAGACACTTTAGCAAGGCTCAGTAAAAGTCAAAGCTAATTTATTACTGGCTATTATCGTGGATAAAATCACGCCTCCGGAGGGGTAAAAATTTGAACCCTACTCACAGAAAGCTGGATAAAGCAGGCAAACAGACAGCAATCGTGCTGGAGGATATCCAAGATGGCGGCCGGAGTGTCCTCTCCGGCATCCCCACGTGACAGGGGTGGAAGGTGAGTCTCACGAATCGCGGGATTACCGGGCGGATATGACGTCACGCCACCCGACAGTCCCCAGCGCTGACTTTCTCCTTCACTTGGCTCCCACAGTACAGAGAGTGGAGCCGTGTTGGAGCTGTGGGAGCCAAGTGAAGGAGAAAGTCAGCGCTGGGGACTGTCGGGTGGCGTGACGTCATATCCGCCCGGTAATCCCGCGATTCGTGAGACTCACCTTCCACCCCTGTCACGTGGGGACGCCGGAGAGGACACTCCGGCCGCCATCTTGGATATCCTCCAGCACGATTGCTGTCTGTTTGCCTGCTTTATCCAGCTTTCTGTGAGTAGGGTTCAAATTTTTACCCCTCCGGAGGCGTGATTTTATCCACGATAATAGCCAGTAATAAATTAGCTTTGACTTTTACTGAGCCTTGCTAAAGTGTCTTTGTTTGTTTGTCTTGTTCGTCTTGTGTAGTTTGTTTGTCTGTTTTTAGCTGTCATTGTTGGCATACTGCACCATAATTTGTTTCTCTTTTTTTCATTTCATGTATTGCACTCCATGGACATGAGATCCTTCATTCACCAGCCTTATTAGGATTCATTTGGACTTTATACCACATGGTTTGGACTTTTTATATTGGTTTGTGGCGCCGGTATTTTTTTCTTTTTTTTTTCTTCTTCTTTTTTTCTTAAATTATACAGGTACTAAACACCAGGGGTGACCACACTGGGGGCACAGGATTTTTATCATGTCAATCAATGATCAGTATTACAGGCTATTCGTGTCATAAGGCACAAAAGTTAATAACATATTTTATATTATATTTACCTTTGTTAGAATTCTTGCTAACCTTGCGAACCTTGCTGATGTGGACGAAATTCGATAGGTATCCATACTGAGCATTAGAGGCAAAATCAAAGTTCAAATGCTGTAGATAGTAGTCAGGTAGGACCAGATTACTAGATGAACCTGTCAAGGTATAATCAGGTTGGGGCTGCTCACAATGATTTTCAGATGGTGTCCCTTTGCGAGATTGAATCATACTTCCCAATCTCTTGGTCCCGTTTCTTTTCCTTCTCCTTCTGAAGTTGCCATGATCAAAAATATTCGCAAAGGATGGTTCCAATACCCCAAAACCTCCTTTGACACCCGGATTGGGGGTAGGGGTGTGTACAAATGAAGCAATCATTAATTGACTAAGTAAAGTGCACTAAATTTTTCCATTTACAATCCCTGAATTATTCATAATTGGAAATTAATTAGCCATATATTTCTGATACAGTGGCTTTCTTATCTGCTGCATCATTAATTGCTGAATAAATGAGAAAGCTTATACTACAATCTGGTTTCCCTACAGCAATTGACATTGTAGCTCACGAAAAAGTCAGGAGTGAGTGATCACAAAGTATAACTATAAGTAGAACACATTGAACATTTACGTTTTGCAACAAAATATTAAAACAACCAAATTTTGATAGCATCTTTAATGGTCAAGGCCATAAAACAATGAGGAATTGTAATGAATTGCAGTATATTGTTGGATCAGTCTTGCACCTGCATGAGACTTACAGCACTCTACATTGACTAAGTAACTTAACACATTCACTGGAGTTCCATGCATAAGGCAAATACAAGCAGGGAAAGCGGGCATCCTTGTCTTGTGCCGCTCTTAATCTAAAAATAGTCTGAGGGAAATCCTTAATGAATTACTCTGGCTTTAGGATTAGTATAAGGACAAATGACTCTCATCGTTCTCGTGTTGAACCAAAATCCATCAAGTGTGTCGTTCATATAGAGCCAATCAATCCTGACAAATGCTTTTCTGCATCAAGACAATACCATGGTGGGTATATTCTTTTTTTGGGATAGCTCAATTAGGTCAATTATTCATCTTATGTTATCGGCTGTCTCTCTTCCTTTTATAAACCCTACCTGGTCAGGATGAATCAGTCTCGGTAGAACTGCCCAATTCTACTCGCTAACAACTTAGAATAGATTTTAATGTCTGTATTTATTAATGATATTGGTCTATAGCTTGTACAATTGGTAGGATCTTTGCCCTGTTTATGTATTAAGGTGATAGACGCTTGAAGCATATGTTCTGGGAACGTTGCACCTGACATGACTAAGTTAAACATACGTAGTAAATATGGGGCTAACAAATTTGAGATTTTTTGTAGTATAAATTAGAGAACCATCTGGACCTGGTGCTTTGGATGTTTTTAGGTTTTGAACTACTTGTAATAGCTCTTCTAACGTGAAATCCTCTCTTAGCTCCTCATTCGCCTCCCTACTCAGCCCCAGTAGGTTGGAGTCTGCTAGGAAATTGTTCAACACCCGTCTTGTGTTATATTGAAACTTCTCCCCATTATAAAGGTTTTCGTAGTACTTTTGGACTGTTTGTGCTATAATTTTGGGGTTGGAAGTTAAGTTACAAGATTTAAGCCTAATTGCTTGTAAATTATAGGATGCGTGCCTATTTCTTAATTTATTTGCTAAAAGTGTATCTGGCTTGTTTGATTTTTCAAAGAATTGGATTTTTGACCAACTCAGACAGTATTCTGCTTGAGAAGTTAGAAGCAAATTTAGTTCCACCCGGACGTCCGATAGTTCCTTAAGTGTTTATTTTTTACTGTACTTTTTGTGCTGTGTCGAGAGCTCTGCCAATTTAGATTGTAATTCCATTATTTTTGTATTTCTTTCCTTTTTTCTCCCTGCTGCAATGACAATTAGGATAGTAGGGGGCCCCTGCTGCAGCCACACTAATAAGATAGGGTGATGAACGGTGCTTAGGGTGTACATACAGTAGTGAAGGGATAGAGAGAGAACCCTGTATAGCACTCAGGTTTACGCTCTGATGATAGATGAGTGATTTAAAACATAAACTTTATTAATAGCATATATTAAAATAGTGGATGTTGGAACAACGTGCTGGAGGTAGGTTGATCCTGAATAATAGTAGTCGTGTTGGCTCCGGATCAGATAATATCTTATATACCAGATATAACTATATTGGAACACTGGTAACAAAACGACACAGAGATCCTGATGTGGACCTTTGTGATAGGTGTGGGTTCCTGGGTGTGCTAATAAAGGTACTGAAGTAACATATCACACACTGGCATAGTCTGCGTACTTCCTTTATTAAGGTGGTAAGTATGATATATATATATATGCTGGTAGACGCTGGGAACGAATATAGTATGATTCTCAGCAGTCGTGAGTGCAGTCAGCTAATTAACCACTCTATATATATGGGTGTCTCCAGCCAAGTGTCAAAGTGACCTAAGGTAACCTTCTATTGTATATACTGCAGGGTAGGTGCCCTGCACTAACCTCTAGGGCTGTGTATAGACTGTAAGCAGGTTGAGGTTATAGAGACTTATGTGAGGGAGGCACTGTGGCTGGATAGTAAGTAATCATAATCCCATAGCAGAGGGTAAGCTGAGGGTAAGCACCAATAGTGACCCTAAAAGTGCTGCTGTCTAGAATATCCCTGACAGCAGCGCAGCTATGGTGTTGCTGGGGGTCACTATATCAGTACTTCAAGGGATATTAGCACTCTCCAAAAAGAACACCACACAGAGGAGACTTGCAATGACCATCGGGGCACTGCTAGTCTGTATATCCTGCACGAGCAGGCTGCCGCATGAACTCGCGGTTAGAATTTCATAATGCGGATGCAGTCACAAGCTATACTATACTTACCATTCGCCTTGAGAAAGCCCCTCGCGAAACGCGTGCGTCGGCTCCCTTCTCCCACGTGCACGCGCAGGCTTGTGACTGCATCCGCATTATGAAACTCTAACCACGAGTTCATGCGGCAGCCTGCTCGTGCAGGATATACAGACTCATTTTGGAACACATAGGCAACATAAAAAGGAAAATGACCACCCATAGTGTTCCAAACCACTTTCTGATGGTACATAACGCGGACCCGAAAGGGTTCAAATTTAAAGCTATAGAGCAAGTTATGCCACATTGGAGAGGGGGAAATAGACACACAGCATCAATCAAAAGAGAATCATTCTGGATGTTCGAATTAAAAACCATGTCTCCGTCCGGTTTGAATCTAGAGTTCGATTTAAAACCTTTTCTGTGAATGTTAATGAACTAACACTTTGTTTTTGATTTCATTTTTAGAAACTGCCTTCTGCCAAACCCAACTAATGTTATGCACTTTATATCCCTCCATATAGAATAGGGATATCCCCCTCCTAATACCTGTTTTCAATATTTTAGATATTTTTAATTTTTGTACTTTGATATTGATTTTTAATTGATTTTATAAACAAATATTTTTTAAACAAATATATTTTTTAAACAGTTTTAAACATTTTTGAACATTGTTTGCGGTCTGAGGACAAAATAAATATATGTATTTTAATTGATTGTATAAAAGATGTGTATTTTATGATGAATTGTTATAAAAACATGTGATTCACACTAGAATACTGTGAGTATATGAATTTATAGTATATGTAATAGCAAGAGAGTCCGGTTCAGGTCTTATTATAGTCTCAAGCATATACAATTAACCTCAATAGAATCAGGTGAATTATCAGCCAATTAGAACACAATCTAGGGTATATATATCACCATTGAGCAATAGAATGTCACTCCTGATGAAACCTATGTGGTGAAAAGCGTAGAGTGACGCTCTATCCCTGAGACGGCCGGAACCCCAGGAAGTGGACGCGGCGGATGACATCACTTCCGGTGTTTGGAACGCACCGGTGGAACGCACGCCACGAGAGAGGGGGAGCTGAAACACCATTCACCCGGCCGGAGAGATCCATTGAGATCTAAATGCTTATCCCTATTTGAAACCATGTGAGTGTAAACTTGTTTGACTTACTTTCATAAATGATACATACAGTCTGCACTATGTCCAGTCGTATCTTTGATTAAGGTTCCTGGGAGTACATCTGTATGGGGCTGCATTGACTGCTGTATTTCCTGATGACTGAAGGACTAACAACAATACCTTAAAAGATACCTTTATGTGCCTGAATAACCTCACACGTTTGTGAGTATATATTGAGAGCAGTGCCATCTGTATTTGAGATTATCCATTTTCACCTTAACAATATTGCACTATCACCATTGTATTTCATTCTTTTTTACATATATTGCGCTTCCCGGACATTTCATCGCTACTATTCTACATGAGGATTGACTGAGCAAACCTCAACTGGGTCACAGCTGCATCGTATATCTATATAAGTATCACTGTACTATTTATAATATTATTATTGGTTATATCTGATTATTTAGAGCGCCACATTTTGATAAGTTTCCTTTGTATGCACTTCCTCTCAGGCAGTGCCTGTACCTTTAAGATTTTAATTTAGATGTAAGCATGTTTGTGGGAAGAGAGGGCTGTCAGTTTTGAGGTCTGTGTCTCCCTTTCTCTTGTTCCAGCTAATGTGCCTGTTTGGGTGTGCTGTGTCTTTAACACATGCCAGCGGTGGCAATCTTGAATCCGACCGGGATGCAGGGACCAGGACAGCTTGCAAGCTAGATCCTCCCGGCAAAAAAAGGGTTCCGTGCAAACCCCCCTACCCCAATGAGGAGGTGACCCATGATCAAAACCATCCAGCGACCCAGTGGGGGGCAAACCCCCCTGACCTGGAGGTTCACCGGCACCACACCGGGACAAGATGGCCACCCCCACCCTCCGAAAAAGCCCAGGCTCACCTCACTGCTTCTTAGCTGCCCACCTATGGACTCTTGTCCACCAACCAGGACTCCAAGGATGGACCAGGCCCCTCTGCAGCACCGTTCTCGCAGTAGGCCTCCACAGCAAGATAGTCGTCTGCAGCCCGATTTCGCTCCTCCTCTGCTCCACCCTCCTCAGCCGGTGACCGCTGCTCCGCGTGACTCCAACTCAGTCTCAGCTCCAGGCAGGTAAATCTGTGTGCTCCTGTGGCTCCGCTGGAGGACTTGGCTAGATGGCCGCTTCCATTCACTCGTGGTCACCTCGTCTCCACCTCACAGGCTGACGGCGGCCATCTTGTAGCAGGACTGAGTCGGATCGGGACTCAGATCGGATATTCCGCTCTTCTTGGGGACAGGGGGAGCGAATCTCTCCATTCCGCCAACAACTCCGCAGCGTTCCAGGGTAATAAAACGGCCACTTTGCCTGCGGCCTTTCATTGCCGCGCTGATCTGTCGGTCATCTTAAAAGGTTGCCAGTTTTTGTGACAGTTTGGATTTTTAAAAAGGGCTAATTTCATCTGGTTTGCAAGTTTCAGAAAACATTTTTCTCTAGTAAAGGAAAAAAATTGGACAATGAAAATACAATGATTAGCAGGCAGAATCTCCCTCTTTCCCCTTCCCCTTCATCTCCCTCTTTCCCTTTCCCCTTCATATCCCTCTTTCCCCTTCATATCCCTCTTTCCCCTTCATCTCCCTCTTTCCCCTTCATCTCCCTCTTTCCCCTTCATCTCCCTCTTTCTCCTTCATAACCATCTTCCCCTTCCCCCTTTTCCTCCTCTCACTTCTCTCTCTCTCCTTCCTCTCTTCCCTCCCTCTTTCTCTCCCTCGCTTCCCCTCCCTCTCCCCCATTTCTCTCCCACACCCCTTTTTTCTCTACAATTTCCTCATTCTTTCCCTTACCCCTTTTCTCTTACATCCCCCCCTTCTCTCCCTCCCCCATGTTTCTCTTCCCCTCCCCCCTCCTTTCTCCCCTCATGGTCTCCAATCCCGTTTTTCTCGCTCTAATCACCATTTTCTCTCTGACATCCCCCCCTTTCACTACCCCTTTCTATCTACCATCCCCCCTTTCTCTCCCTTTTCCATTTTATCTTCCCTCCCTCTCCTCATCCCACTTTCTCCCTCCCTCTCCTCACCCCACTTTCTCTCTCCCTTTATACCCGTCTCTCTCCCCTTTCTCCCCCTTGCTCTCCCCCAATAAGCTTCTATATTTGCAAATTATTATTTACATATACATTACATATAAGAGACGTAAAATATCATTGCAAAAGATTAAAATATAAATACTAGTGTAAGCAAATTGCAGATCTAGCAGGAAAGAGGTTCTTGTTCAAATTAGTCAATGTCATAAGAAACATTAGACAGCCACAATAATGATATATAACAAATAGTTCTAATTTTTTACCTAAGCTACAAAACACACTAAGATACAAGATGAAAAAAGGTTATCACTTCAGCAAAGTGTATTCCATATGGATTTATAGCATTGCCAGTTTTACTTCATTCAAAAAATCGAGGTGAATCAGGGATTGAAACGTTCTTTTTATACTACACAATTAATTTGTTCATTTTCATAAATTGCCTAAAACTGTAGCAGTTCAGGGAATATAACATAAACAAAACCTAAAAGTAAGTAGTATACAACCCACTGGCTAATGAGCAATCAAACATTAGAAAGTGTGGACTCTTCATCATTCCCAAACAATTGGAACAAGTAAAATAACAAAGCAGTTTCATCTTAGGTGTGATTGTTTCTTCTTTGGAGCAAACAAAGCCCTTGTTCAATTCATATTTGTGTAATGCCCTGGAAGAAATTAGGTTGCAATAAAGTCCATTTTAGTCACTGCTGCATGTAGCAATGAATATCACACCCAGCAGGATACAGTGGCACCTGGCTGTCCAGACCCAGTGCAACACAAAGCCATCTGGGGGTAATTACAACAAGGTATTCTTTAAAGACCAGATGGGACCAACGAACAGAAGCCCCTACCCCTCCCAGTCATTTACAACATAATTCCTTTCAATGATATACTTAATCCTCCCACCAGCTACGCTTTTCAGATTGCCGTTGTCACAGTTCCTTTATGTTAATTCAGCTGAGAGGCAAAGAAAAAAAGGGGTAAAGGGAGGGGAGGGATACTGAAAGACAGAGCAAACCATCCGTTCCTCAAGGGACTAAAAGAAATTATTCATCCTTAAAGTGTTTCCACTACATCAAATACAGTAACATTTTTTTTAAATGCTCAAAATTATCTCAAAGAAGGTCAATGCTGCCACACCAGCTGAGGTTTATTTAGCCACCTGTTAGATAGGAGGTTTCTTTCTGCACATGTTTGTGTTGCATTTAACCAGTTAACAGGATCTTTTTATTGACATGCAGCCTCCCTGTATTCAGCAACCACAAGTCATGGCCCTGCTTTGTGATCATGTGTGCCACACAAGATTTAATTGAATTATGTTGTAAGCCTATCCAGTTTGAATCACTGCCCTTTTGCTTTTGTATCATTTGTCTTCAGCATTGTAAAGAGTTTTATCTTTCAAGAGGAGGAAAAGACACACGAAAATGAAACCTGTGTTTATTTGATCAATTTAGGTTTACTTTGCAGGTGTGCCTTGCGAGTTTGTAAGAGACTTTCACATCCAAAACGAATAAATAATGACAGTAGATTTTATATGCCGGAATACCCGTATTAATACAAAGAAAGAAAGGAAAACCCTAACAATGTTGAGGCGTGTGCAGAGTGATGCAGTGAACATGATGCCCGAATAGTTAAAAAAAAAGGAATATGTTACAGAAGATAGCACGTGAAACTAGTGTGCATTAACAATAGTTACAGTTCCCAGCGGGATAGAACTTCAGTAAACACTTGAAGAGACCAAGTTCAGATAGCAAAGTTACAAATTTATTACAACAAGATGTCAGAAATAGTTACAGTGTCCTCCTACGCATTTCTCACCCTTTGGTGCTTTCTCAAGGAGTCTGTATTAAAACTGATTTTGGAAAAGCCATTTAAGTCTTCGGAAAACATTTACTTTAAAATAAAAGGCGTGTACTGTATTAAGTTTAAGAAATCCTGCAAAGGTACTTACAAAAATATGGTTGCTAGTGTAACTTATATCTATTAAATAATTTGATTTTCAGTTCATATTTACAGGTAAATGTTCACAAATATTAATAATAATAGTGTTATATTAGAATTATTCACACTTTTATAACATCAAACATTTTTGCCATATACGCAGGCATGTGTTTTGTACATGTATTTACTTTTACATCTGTTATTCATTTATATGTCTTGTATTTAAGACATTAATTAGGCAAAATAAAAATAGCAAAAACTTAAAAATAAGAGAAACTTTATATAATTGTCACCATATAATATTTTTCAAATACTGTGCCAAGATCCCCCCAAATAAAGTCAAAGCATTAGACATGCTCTGGATATCTTTATTTGCATTTGTCCTTTCACTTTTCTAGCATAAACATCTCCAAAACATAAAAAAAAACTGCTAGAACTCTCAATATTTAAAAGATGGTAACACTATGTACAACTTTCAAATGTAATTTGCAGAGATGGGTGACATTATACAAAATGCAGTGTCAACGTTTCTTTTCTCCCAATTTCACTTCCTTGAAAAAACTTTTGCCATCCTTAAAGAGCTAATAATGTGGCAAACTTAGGCTTAGATTTTGCAATTTCGTAAGCTTTCAGTAAAGCATACCCAGAGCAGTGAGTGAAACATGCTATGTGCTCTATGTATAGTCACCAGCATAAAGTGAGGATTTGGTAAATTAGCATATTAAGTGAAATTGCAATGCATATTGACTCAATACTTGGGGAATCACTTGCAAATTTTGGCAGGATCCCAATTTTTTTTGTGGCTGAAAAAAGGCAACGTTCATCTGGTTCGTGAGCTTGGGGAGAATGTTTCACACATTTCTAGCTATTGGAAATATTTTGTGTACTCATTCTGTCATACATTATACATGTATGTTCTTGCTGGTTCTATTCAGTAAGATGTCGAATGGAATTCTGTGTTACACAGAAACACGTAATATAGAAATATAGAATTTTTAGGTTGGATGAGAACGAGTTGTATAACGAGTATGCCCAGTATTTTCCTACCTTCTGAAAAAGCTTAGACCCTATTTGAAGCTTATTTTTCTTTAATATTTAGGATAGGTTTATATCTATCCAAAGCATTTTTTTAAATCCCTTGCTGTATTAACCTCTACCTCATCTGTTGGGCGACAACTCCGTGCATTCACCAAATGTTTCTCTGAAGTAGTACTACCTCGCAATTCCCCTGAGCCTGCCACCCTCCTGCTTCAGAGAATAAACTCTTGTTCTAGCACTTCTCTATATCTAGTGTAGCCCCCTGTAAACAGCACAGGCTATACCTATCTTCCTTCTACTGTGGTAAGTCCTGTTAAGATCAGGCACCAGTAATCATCATGGGTTTTCCCCCTTCATAGCCCTATCCTGAGTGGTAGACGCAGGCCTGGACTCTGCTGCAGGCGTGAGCAAGAGGGGAGGTTCTGCTGACATCACGAGGGGTGGGGCTAGCTCTATATTTAGCAGCCAACTCCGGTGAGTAGAGTTAGAGTTGATAGTGATATCGAGAGTCTGGAGTTGCCGGTTAGTTTTGCCGGGAGTATGCAGTTCAGTTAGTATGCCGCGAGTCAAAGAATCCTGCGGAACGGTCCGAGGAGTTGGAGGAGACTGCGGTCTCCCCTGCGCAGAGTGCAGGAGCAGAGAGAGAGGAGCGGAAAGATTCAGCGTCTTTTAATAGAGCTGATAGAATTATAGACTTGGTGGACCAATGCCCTAACCCCACTGCCAGGGGTGATGGGGAGAATCCAAGACCCACCGCGAGGATAACCTGGGGGATGGGCCACGGGGTATTGAAGCCCTAGCCCAGACCATCCTGTCGGAGGAGAGACTTGGAGGGAAGGAGAGGAGGAATTATCTGTGTGGAAGGCGGGCGGCGTAATAAAACGTCTTTGCTGTTGTTGTTGCGGCTGCTGGAAGCCACTGTCGTTGGGAGATTGCTGCTCTGTCAATAAAAGAGACTATTCCTATTACCAAAGACTGTGTGTGAATTGGAAAGTATTACCCTGGGACCCAAGGGGTTCTTCTATACC
This sequence comes from Ascaphus truei, assembly GCF_040206685.1. NCBI lineage: Eukaryota > Metazoa > Chordata > Amphibia > Anura > Ascaphidae > Ascaphus > Ascaphus truei. Next base: position 64,002,899 of record NC_134483.1, read on the forward strand.
GGTCCTGTCCCATATTCCTGGGAGTATAGAAGATGGAGGCGCTGCACCACTAAGAGATCATGGAGGCTATCACCCCAGAAGCCCTATCCTGGCTGCCCCACAACATCGCGGGAAGCTCAGGCCCTCCTGTTCCTCACAAGTACGCACCACACTGCATGTAATCTGCCCTCATGCACCCTAGACACCACCGTAGAGTCTGGGGGAAGGGGGGAAGCAGGGTTACATTTGGAGGCACTGCTGAGAGATATGTCAGAACAGGACCGGATTATAGCAAGGCGGAACGGGCAGAGCGAGATGCACTATCCGAGCAAGTGTTGGAGAAGGATGGGCGCCCATAGTAGGTGGCGTAGGAAGGGTGACTAGTTAGAGCTGACCGAGTCCCTTGAGGCAGGTAGCGTGAGGCAACTGGGGGGGTCAGCCTGTTAACCAGTCCAGGGACCATGGCCCAGGGCCCGCGCTATGAGTGGCCAAAAGCAGGAGATGCCCCGTACCTAGAAAAGAGGTACCATAGTTATCACCCACACACACGCACCACAGAACACTTGCATGGTAAACATCGAGTACAGTGCACGGAGGAGAGGAGTTCCGCTGAGCCTGGGGTACAAGCCACCTCAATTTAGTGAGAAACAGAATGCAGAGCACACAGTTGACAGTCAGTCAGTGTATTTTAGGTACGAGATACCCGTTAGACACTGAGGATAGGGCACATGGGCGTTTGGAGGATTCGTCCAAGATGGCGGCCATCCCTACATGTGCTCTGCGGAGCAAGGACCTTGATCTAAAATAGCGGTTCCCGCCCAGCCTGGAGCAAGCACGTGCGTTGTGCACAGAGACTATTAGGAGAATGTGGCGGGACATGTGTAATAATTTGGCGCCAAACCTGGATTCTTTGCAAGGGGAGCGGAGCGGCGCGAAAGCCGAAAGCCCACCCACCTGTGTCGTGAATGGTCAGACAGCCCGGCCACGTCACGCTGAAGAAGAAAAGATCCCACCTCTGGATTCCACCAGAGGGAGGGGGCATAAGGAGAGCCAATCAGGAGAGTCCTCCCCAGCGAAGGGAGGGACCGGAAGCCTGAGCGAAGAGCTTCACTTTTGTCTGGCATTCGAGGAGCAAGGAGCTGGAACACTGAGCTGTTCCCACCCTGCCCGAACCATGTCCGAGATGAGTACTTCCATCTACCAAGTACCAGGAGGCCTACTGGTAGTGGAGGTTGCTGAGCACGAATACATTCTGTGTTTGTGCGTCCACTGCAGAATACCGGGTGCGGTACCAAGCACCAGGGCCCGATGCCCTCAATGTGGCGCATTTTATCTTTGGCCAAACGAGCCGTGGCCTTTGTTCGGAACCCCGCGGGGTGCCTCTCCGGGAACCTTGACGGAGGTGGCGGAAGGAAAAGAAAAGACTGCCCTCGGTCCCCGTTATACCATATCGGGAGGAATCAAGGCTCCATTCGCTATTAAACTGAGCGAACGGGCAACAGAGAAGAGCGCGACCTCAGTGAAGGTACCAGAGCCAGGACACTTTGTACCTATACCCACTGGTTGTATCGCCGAAGAACCAGGTAACTCCCTAGCGGAGGAACCGATTGTGATTTCGTCAGAGGATGAGATTGGCATGACATCGGTGGCGATGCGCCTACCGGCAAACCACCCCAAAGGCATCAAGAGAGAGCAAACAAGTCCGGAGACCATCCGACGGCGAGCACTGGTACGGCCGGAGGCCCGTAAGTGTCCCACCGCAGTGGTGACTCCCAGTGCAGTGGAGACAGAGACGGAGATCGAAACGATCCTAGAGGAGCCCGATGTCATCAAAAAGCAGCGGAGCGGTAAGGAGACTCCACCACCCCCTTACTCCCACTAGGCGCAGACCGCACTCACGGCGAACGAGAAAGAGAGGCTAGAGGCCTACTTGTTCGGCCGTGTACCGGATGCTCCGCCACCGCCCCCGCAGGTCCTCGACGCACTGCCGGTGCATGACCACGGGGCGGATGGAGATTCTGCAGGCGATCCTGAGGACGTCGGTTCCGGTTCCACCGGGAAGAAAAGTCCTGGGGGAGTGTTCTCCTCTCGAAGCATAGACTCAGCCATCGCTCGGGCTGCCCTACCGAGTCGAGGCCCCTCCCGGGCCTGCCTCTAAGCGCCGATTCCTTTGGCGTGGTGTCACCCGCTTGCTGGAAAATGCCTTGGATGTTCCCCCAGCCCCGGCCCATAGCTCCACTGCCCCGGCCACTGCCCCTGCCCCGTCACGAGTGATGCCATCGGGACCTACCAGGGATAAGTTATGTAAACACCCCAAATACTCCAAGGACTTGTGGGACTGGGAGTTGAGTGAGGAAGGGTCTGATGGGGAGATACCGTATTCGAGTGTTATACCTGTACCTAACCCTGTGCCATTTTCTCCTGCAGCTAGAGGGAGGGCCTGTGGGTCTCACATTCCTTTAGAGGCTGGGACTATCAGCAAAGTGGTGCACAAAATGAACCCCACTAGGTATTATAATGCCAAGGGAAGGAGAGATTGCTCGCGATCTACTGATGCGGGTATGTCCGGTGTATCATCACAGGTAGAGTCTGATGTAGAACGCACTAGTCAGGCTGCAGAGTACGAACACCACGACAAATGATGGGCGCCTTTGTTCACCGGATACCACGAGGGGATGGACCGTACGCGGTTCTTGTTAATTAAGAACGATGTAGTAGATCATTGGTGGGCGGCTGGGTCTTTCACTTCGCAGGAGATGGAGGATGAGTTAGATCACCGATTTAGGGAGATAGAACAGAAATGTATTGTACCTCGAGGCCCCAGTATATTGTACGATGAGGTAGCTCCAGAGGAGCCTGTATTTTGGGTACTGCTGAGCCGGGCAGGGCACCGCACACTCACCAAGCTAAGTCGAGCTGACCGGGCCATAGTCGCTAGATACCGGCAGTCACACGGGTATGAGTATCCCTACATGCCTGAGCCCATCATGAGAGACATTGAAGAGAACCGAGACAGTTGGCTTAGGGAGGCAGTCCAGGAATACCTTCGGACCAAGTTCGGTCAGGGAGGGTATCACAATGAGGATAAGATTAGTGAGCTAGTACGCATATGGAGCATCGGTAGGTGTATTTACATGCACAGTGTTACATACAGGCCTGAGTTTGGGCCGGTTCAGTCGTTCGCTGTGACCGTCACGGATCATAATGGACGGCGGGTAAGAAAGCCTGATCCAATTCACTATCTGTAGGGTTCTCCATGTCGGGAGTACCCGGGTGTACTTGTATTAACACTACCTCATTATGCTATGTATTATGACAATGTTATGTGTGCTGTTTCCCAGGTGGTTCGCCGCCGGATGGTTCTGCTAAAGATAGGTCCAAGTGGGGACCATTTGATTCCACCATAGGGAGAGTGTAGCCCCCTGTAAACAGCACAGGCTATACCTATCTTCCTTCTACTGTGGTAAGTCCTGTTAAGATCAGGCACCAGTAATCATCATGGGTTTTCCCCCTTCATAGCCCTATCCTGAGTGGTAGACGCAGGCCTGGACTCTGCTGCAGGCGTGAGCAAGAGGGGAGGTTCAGCTGACATTACGAGGGGTGGGGCTAGCTCTATTTAGCAGCCAACTCCAGTGAGTAGAGTTAGAGTTGATAGTGATATCGAGAGTCTGGAGTTGCCGGTTAGTTTTGCCGGGAGTATGCAGTTCAGTTAGTATGCCGTGAGTCAAAGAATCCTGCGGAACGGTCCGAGGAGTTGGAGGAGACTGCGGTCTCCCTTGCGCAGAGTGCAGGAGCAGAGAGAGAGGAGCGGAAAGATTCAGCGTCTTTTAATAGAGCTGATAGAATTATAGACTTGGTGGACCAATGCCCTCACCCCACTGCCAGGGGTGATGGGGAGAATCCAAGACCCACCGCGAGGATAACCTGGGGGGTGGGCCATGGGGTATTGAAGCCCTAGCCCAGACTATCCTGTCGGAGGAGAGACTTGGAGGGAAGGAGAAGAGGAATTATCTGTGTGGAAGGCGGGCGGCGTAATAAAACTTCTTTGCTGTTGTTGTTGCGGCTGCTGGAAGCCACTGTCGTTGGGAGATTGCTGCTCTGTCAATAAAAGAGACTATTCCTATTACCAAAGACTGTGTGTGAATTGGAACATATTACCCTGGGACCCAAGGGGTTCTTCTATACCGGTCCTGTCCCATATTCCTGTGAGTATAGAAGATGGAGGCGCTGCACCACTAAGAGATCATGGAGGCTATCACCCCAGAAGCCCGGTCCTGGCTCCCCCACAACATCGCGGGAAGCTCAGGCCCTCCTGTTCCTCACAGGTACGCACCACACTGCATGTAATCTGCCCTCATGCACCCTAGACACCACCGTAGAGTCTGGGGGAATGGGGGAAGCAGGGTTACACTAGAATATACTTCCCTCCTGCACTTTGTTGAAACCCTATCTGTAGTAAAACATTTAAATCATATCCCCCCTCTCATTGCTCTTCTCCAAGCTGTACATATTAAAGTCCTGCAGTTCTTCCTGAGAAGTTTTATGATGTAGTCCATGCACCATTGTAGTAACCGTTTTTTGCACAATCTCAAATGTATATCTTTCTTGAGATTTTTTCTCCAGACTGGAACTCTGGGCTCACGTCTGATCTATAAAGTGGTATCACTAACTATCTGCTGGTAATACTTCTCCCCCTCCCCATCATTTACAATCTAGCATCATGCTGACTTTCCCCATTGCTTTGTTATATTGCTAGCCTATTTTTAAGTCAGCTGAAATAATGACTATCAAGTTCCTTTAATGTTATTGGCCTTATAGTGTAATTAATCCTGATTCCTTGACTAAAGTGCATTTTTGTGCACTTTTTAACCAATTTTTGTAAATTACCAAGTGATTTAAATACCTCTCCAAACACCTCTATAATACATGGATAGATACCTGTGAACAAAACTGAATAGACAGGAGATACCTATATCATGGTGTACCCATTAACTTGTATACACATAGATATACATACACATTCCCAGCAAGCAAACCCCTAGCTGGCTCAAACATACCTTGACGTTGATATGCAGGCTTATGACCCTTTGGCCAAAGGGTTTAACTAAATAACCAAGAAAATATTATTATTGAAGTTTTTAACTTTATACTTTTTACCATATATGTTTTGTCAATTGGATGTAGCATTGGGCTCCCCGTCTTTTGTTGTACACATACACCAGTGAACACCTGCTGATCCAAAGAAACCATATTCTAATGTTTTAAATAGTATATTTCCCAGGTCTCTCTCTACGTTCTCTCGTTCCCTCTCCAGTAAATCCCACATTACGAGTATTTTCTTCTCCGGCAAAATTCAATAATTTCATATGAAATTTAGAATTTTGCTTCCATTTTAGACAAAAAGTTATTCTAAACTTTTTGGGTGTTTTTTCAAATGTATTCGAAAGTTTGAGTGAAACATAGGGAGTTTTATAGTTTGCACATCTCTAATCCCGAGCATTGCAACTTGCTTATCAGTCTTATATGTCCAACAGTGTCGACAGATTTATTAAAATCTAGATTAGCTCCTGCAACTGCTCCCCCCTTATCTATTGCTTCATCACGATTGACATGATGAACCCCCAGTAAATCCATGCTATCTGGGATCTTGTACATGTGTAATTACCATGGTTAACGCAGAATAATGTAAGAAATAAAGTGGTCAAAATTGCATGCAGTAAGGGGATATAAAATGCATTATAATTGTTTTCAGTATAGCTTGTGGTAAATATTGTGGTAGTTATGCTGCCGGTGGTGGGGCTGATTGAACACTGCATCAAGAAATCCCAGATGTCAACCCTTAGAACGCTGGTTCTGTGCAGAGGGTAGTAGTTCCTCGGGAGCCTTTTCAGACTTCCCCCTTGCATCACATTAATTGGAGTAATAATGCATACTACATGTGTAAGTTGCTGGGCTTTAGTTATTTAACAAATCGTTATTACAGAGTGTTTCCTTTAATTTCTCCACTACTGATGTCAAGCTCACTGGTCTGTAGTTATCTGCCTCTTCCCTACTTATGCTTTTGTGAAATAGTTCTATATTTGCACGTCTCTATCCACTCATCTGGAACAACACCTTTCAACAGTGATAAGTTAAATAATTATGTTATTGGTGTTGCCAGCACTCCCCTAAGCTCTTTTAATATCCATAGATTTATCCCATCTGGCCCCATTTACTTGTCCACTTTCAGTTTAGAAAATTCCATTAGCACTTTCTCCTCTGTAAATGGGCTGGTTTCCACCTCCTTTCCTTTTATATTCCTGTTCCCTAACTGTGGTCCCTCCCCTTCACCTTTTTGCTATGAAGACTGAGTAAAAATAATTATTATGGTAGTCTGCTATGTCCTCTTAATGACCGTCCACTTCTGTCTTTTGTCTTACTTCCTCCTTTTGTTTTTCCCCTTTCACTGATATAAACCTAAAAAAGGTTTTACTGATTAGGTTATTTTCTTCTCTGTTTGGGCCTTTGCACACCTGATTATTTGCTTACTTTCTTAGCCTTCTGCCTAACTTGAAATAGTTCTTCATCTTCGTTCTTTTATGTCTGTCTGTATTTCCTAAAAGATGCCCTATCAGCCTATACAATATCTGGTACGTCCCTTGAGATGTATACAATTTATTTTCCTTGTGCTTTTACTAACTTGTCGGAGACAAAGGTCTGTTTTCTTCAGTATCACATATTTTCTTTTTTTTTTTCACTGCTTTTGCCCTCCACTCAACTACCTTCACCCTGCCTAATAATCCTTAAAATATTTGTTGTCAGAATAGTCAGCCTTTCTGAAATGTAAAACCTTAGATTTTGTGCGGATAATTCAGCCACTCTTTATACTAAACCACACTAATTATGACCACTCGAAACTAAGCAATTACATTTATACTTTGTACACATTTGTAAGTATTTTATTTAGTATTGCTTCATAGACCTTTGAGTTTTAGCCATGTAATGAAACCTTGGATATACTTTTTATTCTCCTCAATGGGAAGTTTATCGGGTTAATTTAAGCGTGCAAAGAATTTCGCACATGCAAATAGCTATTCATCATCATCTTATATTTTTGAATTAAATACAGGCTTCCACATAAGAGGGTATCGCAATATTTTGGTCAGTTTGATAGCAACTGCAATTAAATGCAATTATTTTGTTGCAAAAGAGACAGACAGGAAAAGCCAGAGTTATACTAATAAATGGTTGCATTAAATGAACAAGTGTAATAAACATTCAGTTTACAGATATTTATGGGACAGTCAGAGATATGATTATGGGAATAAGTAACATTTACAGACAGAATTAAAATTGTCTTAGTAGAGGTAGGATAGACATTCAATGTGTTAGAAGAGGCCCTACCTCAAGAAGCTTACAATCTATAGGCAGGGTAAGTTGACATTGGAAACAGGGGATGAGAGGGTTGGTGGGTATCGTAAGCAATAGAGCAGCTGTAACATTACCAAACATCAGCAAATGGCAGAAAATGGTGGACACCCTTTAGTTGCTCTTCGGCTGTCACCAAATGCTCCCTGCCTTTGGTTCAACACAGATGTAGACTGAAGATGTTCTGAATGAATTCATCTGGGCTTTGAAATTCCTTTGTCCAGTCATAAACACTGCAGGGGGTGGGGTTGACTTAACACAATGCATCAAGAAATCCCAGATGTTAACCCTTAGTACAATGGTTCTGTGCAGAGGGGAGCAGTTCCTCAGGAACCTTTTCAGACTTCCCACTTTGGGGCAGCGCAGATGTAGATGTATTCATGTGACCAAACAGCTATATACAGATGCAGCGGCCGTTATTCGAACATATTGCGGAGCCTTTTTGGTGTGCTCTGCTGTATTCCATGCAATATTCACGCCGCATTCACGCTGTCAGGAACGCCAGGCACCCCTGTGTTTTTCTCGGTTGATCTGCTTTAATTTAATAGTTTCGGATTTCTTTGGGTGAAATTCTTTGCATATCCGCCAGGTGGCATAAAATGAATGAATTGTAATGTGTACTGTACTGTGCTACTGTGTCAATTTGCAGGTGTTTAAAAAACAGATAAAAACCAAGTCTACCACAGTGGTCCATTGTGAATCAACCTTGGTCCTTGAAGACGTTATCAAATTTAGGCATTTCATAATAAAAATGTATAAAACTCAATGCTCTGTGCTTTTTTCTACATTCATACAGTATCCTTGCACATTTGCTGACTGGACTAGACTGGACACCATGTGTACACCGTACACGTATAAAAAACCTGACTGTAATTATGCATTTTTAATATGTTCTGCAATTAATTCTGCAACAGATAACATGGCGACTGTAGCAGAAATATATGAATATTTAATTTCGAACAATGATTTTTACAAATTTTCACCTGACGTTCATGGGTGGAAGCGTTCGATAAGGCAAACCTTAAGTAATGATCAGTGGTTTTTTTCGCATCGACCCTGCACCCGGAGATGGTTCCCTTAGTCATGGGGAAAGGGGGCTACAGGTAGGAAGGACTAATGTTCATGCAATGGGTCACCACTTTCTTTCTATTTTATGTAATTCTTGATTGATGCCAATGTTTCCATGTTTAAAATGCTACTTGTTTAGCAATTTTGAAATATTTGGTAACAGCAATGGAAAGACTTGGCTAGGAATTTAAACAAGATCAGTTATGTGGTGGAGAAAAAGACCTCTTCCCGAGTTCAGTTTTGTGGATTGGGAGTGGGGCTGTTGATGCTCATGCTGGGTGACAGGATATGTCTCCTCTCATGCATGGAGATGTTGCACAACAACCCCATGTTAGGTTGTGGTAGAGTGTGGTGCTGTCGTTTCTTTGCCATAAGTGGCACTCAATGTGGAGTGGCTATGAGGTTTTGCAAAATCCGCCCTGGGTTTTCTGAGTCCGGACTGGGATTTTGCTCTAGCTCACCCTCTGTGGCAGGAACCTCCATGCCATGTTTGCTCCTGGCAGCTTCCTTTAAAAGGACAGCCCTGTAAGCAGGAAGTTGCTGAACAAAGTTTCAGTTCTTGATGAGTACATGCAACGCATTTACCTTTTGTCTTCCTCGTTAACAGACCCGGCTATGTACCTCGACGATCCCTGTCTTATGTCTGCCTCGACCTCTGCATTCTCACTGACTATGCAACTCTGCTGCCAGCCCTGACCTACGGCTTATGACTCGCTACTCTATCAGGACTCTGTCCCTCAGCTCAGGTCGGTTCTTTCATATTCCTACCTCAGCCCTGCATGTCCATTTCCTGCTTGAGACGAGCATCGTTACATTGGCTGGGATTGGTGGTGTCTCATGCAATGTTCATTAGGTAATTTGGATTGACGCATTAAGAGGATATGGCAGGTGCTAGGTGTACAAGTTAGTCTGTGCTCTCAATATACATGATGCAGACAAAGTCCTTTCAATGTACAGTATGTATAAGATTATGACTAGAATGCTGTAGCCATGTGTTTTGTGCATAGGAGTGAAAGAGAGGGTGGGGCCACAAAGCAAAAGGGCAATTGTGGGTTCAGCCAGAAAAATGGCACAGATGGCATGTTTTCTTAACATAATTTAATAAAAGTTTTCCCATCATTTTTTAACATCTGATTTATTTTACTGCACCCCTCTGCATCAGCAGCTCTTTCTTTGCATGCTACCGAGTGTCACAAATATGTGTTATGTAATGTGAAGAAGGGACGCTTAATACATTTGTCCCATATTCTTATTTTACTGTATTTTTAATAACAATGTCATCTGCAAATGGAGGAATATACTGTTTGAATATGATTTTCCCTTTATAAAACAACAAAGACATTCACAGAAGCTTTATATACATTTGGATAGGGGCTCAATTAGTATCCTTACTTTATGAAGTACGGCTCCTATGCACATCAGTGGTATTGTAATTTAAATACAGAAACCTCAGCAATATTTGATATATGTTCCTACTGTTCTCAGTGGGGAAAAGTGGTGCAGCATGAAAGGGTAAGCAGCCCAGTAGGACGTAATGCTGATTTTATAATTATGCGCATTGCCAATGTGAGAACCCAGATTTTTTTACATTAAGCAAAATCAGTAGGAACCTAAGACAGTTCTCTTGCATGGGCAGATAGGTCATGAACTGCAATTAACTGCTGTGTATAAATATTAGGCGAGTAAACAGTCTGAAATATTGTATACAGCTGGGAAATAAATCAAGGGGCATAACATTTGTTGTGTTAAATCCCTGCAGTGGCAGTAAAAGGGGGAATTTGTGATCTGCAGTTATTAGTAGGGGCCTAGATAAGACCACCTAGAGGCTGCCTAGGATCAGGGACCTCTTCTTCATTATTAGATTTCGGTGGATCATCTCTGTCTCCACTAAAAACAACCCACAAAAGAATATAGTGCTTTGTATCCTTTATATAGTATAGGAGAGGGATAGGTGAGTATGTGAAGCCCCTTTTCATTTTTGCACAGACTGTGTGCAACCATTTTGGCATGCAGTGGAGGGATCTGTGCCATGTGGTCACTCTGACTAGCTGTCACTGAAGTCACGTGGTGCACAACCCCTTGGATTGGTGCACTAATGCTGTGGCTGGGTCTCCTCTTTCATTTTGCACCAATCCTGCTTCTTTCCACATGACGACGGCATTGGGCAAGTACCAGAAGTCATGTGATATTCCACAAATGTCCATACGGAACTCAAGAAGTTAATAGATCAAATGTAGCAGATAGGCACCCTTGTAAACAAATTGTTTGTAGCAAATGTCTTTATTTGCAAAGTAATTATTTTTCCATAATTATGTAAACAGGCAAACATAAGCAGCTGAAAGTATTCATTTTGTATATGATATAAATACTTCATAAGACTGTTGCTTAAAGGAATTCAGTTACACTGGTTTGTCCCTGGCTGGTTCCTGGAATGCGGCGCTGTTCACCTGGCGCATGCCACGTTCACCTTGCATTCCCAGCCACGGGTCATGCCCGGCTGATGCGTTTATTGATAATGGTTCGGATTTTAATAGGCTGCAATGCTTCGCGTGTCCACCAGATGGCAGAAATTCATGAATTGTAATGCGCCGAATCAGTAATGTGTCGGCTTGGAGGTGTTTCGTTTAAAAAAGATACTGTACCACAGTGTGCCATTGTAACTTGGCCTTGGCCTTGAGACTGAAGGAAGAGGTTGCAAAAATGTATCAATTTAGGCTTTTCATATTAAAGAAAGACAAAGACCAGTTTCAGTTTGTGTTACACTATTCTGCAGAGACCCACCATGAGTGTTCAAGTGCAGCCCGCTTTCCAAAAACCTGACAGAAGTTACGCGTATTTGATATGGGCCGCAATTAATGCAACAGATGATAAGTTGGCAACAGTTGCTCAAATTTATCAGTATTTTATTGAAAACTATGACTTTTACAAATTTTCGCCAACTCCTCATACGTGGAAGCGTGCCGTAAGGAAAAGGTTATGTAGCGACCCTTGTTTTCACCGTATTGAGCCCCAATTTGTTGGAGGGTATTGGTGTGTGTCACCGGATTTTTCCCGTATCTATGATCATGGAGGCGGCAAAAGGCGAAGGTCATGTTAAAACCAACTAAGAAGCGACAGTCGCTGCCAAGCAATGCACCAGCACCAGCACCGGCTTCCAATGACGGTCCCACTGTCAGTGACAACCCTGAGCCTGAGCCTGAGTCGGATTTGGCGTGCAGTTTTGATGAAGCTTGCATGCACCTAAGCGATTTCCAGCCTCACCATCTGATTACAGGTGGACTAGTCCCGCTGCAAACTGTCGACGTGGATGATGAAGAAAGTTGGACTGGCAGTGGACCGGCGCCGGCACCAGCTGAATGGGAAATTCTATGGTGAGTTGCCGTATTATTTTGGTGGGGCTGGCTGGTTACTTCTTTAGGGGGCTGATCATTACTGTACATTAAAACTTTTCTTTTTGTTTTTCATCAGAAAAGAAAATGGCTAATGGGGGGATTTCGATGGATAATATTGTACTGTATGCTGATGTTTTCCGGCCGTACAGTATACTGTGTAATAAACCCGAATAAATAAAACTATGCATTTATTCTACATGTTCAGTATCGTGTCATTATGTGTCTTCTACAGAATACTGTACAGTGGTATACAGTGCCTAACATCTATGGGCAAAAAGAATTTTATTTCTAAGTGCCCTAGAACAGAAGTTCACACGCCAATTGCCCGTGAACTTGACCGCGGCCCTAAGTAGTTCCCACGCCAATTGCGCGAATATAATGTAAAATAACCCGTTCTGTGGGTCTGAGCGGGTTGAAATTTGCCTGGTCCTCATGCGGGAGGACCCTTGCCATAGTGGCAAGATATCAGCCTTCCAAGACCCCCGGAACCGGAGTGTTACGCCGATGCTCGTCACAAACCGGGACCGGACTGCGGGGCTGAGGTGGGGTTATATAATCACCGACCTTAGTCCACGCAGACTGATCCGGAGTGCGCAGTTCGTAGTCGTACATCGCAGGGTCAGGATTGGAGAAGGCAGCATCGTCGTTAATGAAGCAGGAGTTCGGCAACAGGAAGTCAGGAGATCCCCGCTTCAGCTTAGGAGCGTGAGTGCGGGGGTGGTTTCTGCGCGAGGAGCGGCCTCGGCCCATGACGCCGATCTCAGCAGGAGGAGACAGCAGGCTGGACGAAGTTCACCGCAGGGCAGCGTCGGGAAGAACCAACGAATCAGCGCAGAAGTCCAAGGCAGGTCACTGCAAGAGGATCGCAGCAAGCCGCAGGAAAGGAAGGGTAGCCACTGCTAGGAGGGAATGCAGCAGGTACCGGTGCTGGCAACACGCTTCAGCACAGACGTCCCGGGTAGGCCACTGCAGGAGAATAGCAGCAGGCCAGTGCTGGCATCAACGCTTCAGCACAGACGTCCAGGGTAGGCCACTGCAAGGAGATAGCAGCAGGCCAGTGCTGGCAACAACGCTTCAGCACAGACATCCAGGGTAGGCCACTGCAAGGAGATAGCAGCAGGCCAGTGCTGGCAACAACGCTTCAGCACAGACGTCCAGGACCAGGCCTCTGGATACTCAGGAACTTGAAGGTAAGAACACTAGGAGAGAGGCCTGGGGTGGTTAGTGGCAGAGTCAGTAACATAGAGATATGAATAGTTATGCTCGGCGCTGGTTCAGAGCCAACGCCTAGAATATAAAGGGCGGAGATCCAATCACAGGAGGAGGGTGTGTGAGAATTCCTCCAATGAAAGAGCACAGGGCAGAAGCTGCAATGAGAGGCAGCACCTGTGCCATAGATTGCCAGAGGAAGCTTGCAACTGCACAGGTCTGCAAGGCTGCAGTCAAAGCCAGTAGCGGATTCCTTACAGTACCCCCCCCCCCTTCAGGTGAGACCTCCGGACGAACAAGATCCATCACAGATTTGGGGGACATGGAATTGTTCCTAAACTTCCTTAGGCGAGAGGTGGCGTTGAAAGCCCATAGTTTGTTGGGATTCCTTACAGTACCCCCACCACTGGGTGAGAAGCCTGGGTGAACAGGACCATTCATAGGTTTGGGAGACATTGAGTTGTTCCTGAAGTGTCTCCGGCGAGAATTAGGTCCACAATCCAGATGTACATTGGCGAGTTCAATGAAAGACAGCGGTGGTACTGCAGTTCTTGGTACATGAACAATGGGACCTGAGGGCTCCGGAATGGGAACATCAGAAGGGCAGTAGCCAGGTGTCCGGTGCATAGTAATAGTCCAAGAGTACGGGACACAGGACACAGATTGTCGGACAAAAATGGCAGAGGGACCTTCAGATAAGGCAATGTCTTTGGTGAAATCAGCACGGAGGAAGTTGCGAGAGTCTTTAGCTTCCAAGGAATTCCGGGTGGTGGTTAGCAAGGGAATGGGGCGGGAGGGTTCACTACACACTATTGCAGCGGTACTTTTGATACCAAGCAGGGTTGCTATCCCAAGCAATTTGCGAGAGTCTGTAGCAGTGTGTATGCAACTCTTGGTCATGGTACTGGCAGTTGAAGAAGGATCCGCTTCCTTTGGTTTGTGATCTTTAGAAAGAATGAAATCCGAATTTGTGGCCTTGGCGAAGGACATAATAAACATGTCTATACCCATAGTGGACCCATAGAGAACAGGAACGGACGCTTCAGGTAAAGTGACGAGGTCCAGTAAGGGTGTCTTCGTCTTAGGGAGAGGCCAATTGCCATACAGAATGGGCACTTTGGGCACCGCACAGAGACCTGCGAGTAAGGAGTCTGTTTGAAAGGTGAGAAAACAGATTTTATCCAAAAAACAAGGCAGGCGGTTACGCGGTGCATCAACCTTAGGGAAAAAAGTATTGGGGTTAAAGCTGGGTGCCTCCAACACAGAGAAAGAAGACAGAGAACTAGAGCTTGGCTTCGGAGTGGAGGTCCCAGGTACCCAGGTCTCACATGATACTGTGGGAGAAGCAATGCAAATTGTTACTGTTTTAAATATAGGGTCTTTAACATCGGTAGCTCCAGGCACCTTTTTGAGAGGTAACCCTAGTTTTGGGACAGGACAGTCAATAGCAAGTACCCCAAGTATTGTGGAAGACACAGAGAAAAATAAGTCCATTTTAAAGACGGGATCTTCTGAAAAAAGGGAACGTTCCAAATGCGATACCCCTGAGTTCGTGGTAGTAGACATACAGTCAGTAGTGGATACCCCGAATACTGTGGGCGAATCAGCGTGAAACAGTATTATTACAGGAATGGGCATCCCAGACTTAAAGTCATTTTTAATCATCCCGGAGGCTGTGGCATTATCCGTGATTGAAACTGGGGTAAACTCTCCAACAGACACAAGGGACATCTTGCTTGTTACAGAATTGGGTCCCTGAGAATCCCTAGTGAGGGCATCAGACTCCATGGGAGACTTAGTGACAGGGGTTTTAGAACTGATTAAAGGAATTGCAGGTATCACAGATTTAATAGGAGAAATACCTTGCAAAACAGAAATTTTAGTAAAGATGATGGGCATCACAGATAGGACAGACAGAAGTAAGCTAGGCAAGGTTGCTTCTATAACAGAAGATTTGACAGCGGCAAAGCTTAACTCAGCGGCTGCTGGAGAACTTTTAACTACAGTGAGAAGGGACTGCAGATTTACAAAGTCAGGGATAAAGGGAGTCTCAAACTTGAAAGCCTGATCCTTCAAAAAGAAGGGCCCTAACTTTAATGGTACTGAGAGAGCAACAGCAGATACGCTGATCTCAGTAGGGGTCACTTGGAAAGGAGCATAATATGTACTGTTCGCTTTAAACACTAGGATTTGAGAAAAGGAGAACTCAGACAGTGCAAGTGGAGCAACCACGACTGTGCTGGCCTCTGAAGTGGGTATTTGGGAAAGAGTGTCTGGGACATCAGAAACGACAACAGATTCCACGAAAAGGGGTCTATGCTCAGAAGCAGGGGTCTCAGCTCTCTGAGTGGCAGACGGGGTGAGTGAAATACCTAGGAGTAGGAATTCTGCGAACAGGTTTAGAGAAACAAACGGCTCCAGAATACTTTTTACTGGAGCCAGTATATTTGCCGAAAGTTCAGGGGGCATAGCCCCGAGAATTTTAGCCGAGTCAGAGGACACAAGGGGTTGATCCTCTGAGGCTAAGGAGGTGTCCCTGACTGACGAACTAAAGGGATCTACCAAGGAAGATTCACAGGTCTGACCTGCAGGGGTTAACATAGGAAAAACCCCAAGGGTTAAATTACTCTGAACCTGAGAATCAGAGAAATAGAAGCTAGTCTCCGAGAGTGGGGTCATAGGGGATTCTGCCTCTTGCCCTAGGGACCTATCATTAGACTGCGGAATACTATGGTTAGCAGTAGGGACCTCACAGAGCAGACTAGCAGGGGTTAATACAGAAAAAACCTCGGAAACAGAGCTTAGAATTTTTGGTTTAGGAAAAGAGGGCAAACAGGATTCATTCTCTGGTGCTAGGGAAGACACATTGACCTGGGGACTGCAGGGATTTACAGTGGGGGACGCATAAGCCTGACTAGCAGGGGTTAAGAACGAAATAACCTCAGGGACAGAATTTAGGGAGGTTAACTCGGGATTAGGGAGCGTGGCAGCTTCTTCCTTAGCGGGCAGCGACAGAGAAATGGTTTGACCATTCTTAGGAGAGAGAGGTACCCCCACAGGTTTAGCAACAGAACTGACAGAAAAGGGTTTGTGAATAGTCTGTGCGTGGGCAGCAAGTAGAGGTTCACGCTCGCTTATGTTTTTGTCAAATTCCAGGAATAATTTAAGGGTGGTGTCTATAGCCTGAGCCGGTACCCCAAAATCCGCAGGTTCAAGACCTGGAGTAGACATAAGAAGGAGTAGTTGGGAGTACTGGGCTTGTAACATCTTCTTCACCTCTCTACATTCCTGAGACCTTGTAAGTATTTCTTTACGAGTTAGTCTTTCTGCAGGGGTTAACCCTTCATACATACATTCAAGATTAGGTGGAGGCAGTCTTTCAAACAGATACTGTTTTTCAAACAGGGACTGGTCCGCAGCCTGGGACATAGGTACAGTTAAACATTTACCATCCCCCGCCACGGCGCGGTCCGGTTTTAATGGGCCGAGCATACTGTTACGCCGATGCTCGCCACAAACCGGGACCGGACCGCGGGGCTGAGGTGGGGTTATATAATCACCGACCTTAGTCCACGCAGACTGATCCGGAGTGCGCAGTTCGTAGTCGTACATCGCAGGGTCAGGATTGGAGAAGGCAGCATCGTCGTTAATGAAGCAGGAGTTCGGCAACAGGAAGTCAGGAGATCCCTGCTTCAGCTTAGGAGCGTGAGTGCGGGGGTGGCTTCTGCGCGAGGAGCGGCCTCGGCCCATGACGCCGATCTCAGCAGGAGGAGACAGCAGGCTGGACGAAGTTCACCACAGGGCAGCGTCGGGAAGAACCAACGAATCAGCGCAGAAGTCCAAGGCAGGTCACTGCAAGAGGATCGCAGCAAGCCGCAGGAAAGGAAGGGTAGCCACTGCTAGGAGGGAATGCAGCAGGTACCGGTGCTGGCAACACGCTTCAGCACAGACGTCCCGGGTAGGCCACTGCAGGAGAATAGCAGCAGGCCAGTGCTGGCATCAACGCTTCAGCACAGACGTCCAGGGTAGGCCACTGCAAGGAGATAGCAGCAGGCCAGTGCTGGTACCAACGCTTCAGCACAGACGTCCAGGGTAGGCCACTGCAAGGAGATAGCAGCAGGCCAGTGCTGGCAACAACGCTTCAGCACAGACGTCCAGGACCAGGCCTCTGGATACTCAGGAACTTGAAGGTAAGAACACTAGGAGAGAGGCCTGTGGTGGTTAGTGGCAGAGTCAGTAACATAGAGATATGAATAGTTATGCTCGGCGCTGGTTCAGAGCCAACGCCTAGAATATAAAGGGTGGAGATCCAATCACAGGAGGAGGGTGTGTGAGAATTCCTCCAATGAAAGAGCACAGGGCAGAAGCTGCAATGAGAGGCAGAACCTGTGCCATAGATTGCCAGAGGAAGCTTGCAACTGCACAGGTCTGCAAGGCTGCAGTCAAAGCCAGTAGCGGATTCCTTACACGGAGGTACCAAAAGACAGTTTAAAAGCACATTACCAAAGTGGCTTTTTTTCTGCCATGCAAGTCAATGGCAGAAACCTGAACTTTAACATCACCCTGACTCCGTTCTCTTGCCACGAGAGGGTCACAATTTGCCATGCAATCCTGCTGCAACTAGGACTACATGGTGACCGAATTTGAGCCCTCTATGTCAAACAGAAACGGAGTTGTGGGTTCCAGGTTTCTGCTCATTCTGACTTAGCCGGTTCAAAGCTTTCTCCGCCATTACGCTCAATGGTAGGACCCTCCTCGCCGGCGTGACCCTTTCTCACCGCCATTACTGCTCAGACCCTGTTGGGGTCAAGTGAGGGGGTTCCTAACATCTAGGGGCAAAATGAATTTTATTTCTAGGTGCCCTAGAACAGAAGTTCCCACGCCAATTGACCTAGTTCCCACGCCAATTGCCGTAGTTCCTACGCCAATTGCGCGACCAGGCAGTAAAAAAACAGTGCAGCAAGCCTCTACATTTGTTACACTGGCAAAGGAGCAAATGGAAACAATGTGAGGCAATTCAACATGTTCTTTTATTGGTGGAGTCAGTACAAAAACATTTATTTACAAATACTGTACAATGTTGAAACATTTAAAGTGCACAGCAATTCTAACCATCAACACACAATAATACATTCTGCAGCCTTTATTAAATTCTTCTGCCACAAAACATTTTTGGTGCATGGGGCAAAGGGAGTTAAAGTGACTTGCTTTTTATGTACTGTATTTGGGGGTTGTCTTTGGGGGTTTATTCATCAAATTATTATGCTGAACTGCCTTTTGAAATTACAGTGCTGTTAACTATTTCAGCCACACACCTCCAGAGTTTTTAATTCCTCCCTAGCCAAGCGTCAATCGGCTGAGTCACCCTATCCTACCAACCCCCTCTCTCCACTGGATCGTTAACCTTCTGCATATTGCCATTGTGTTCTTAATCTGCCCATAGCCGAGCTACAAACACTCAGTACGCCTGCGTCTAATCACACCATCCCCCTCCCCCAACCCTTAGAGGCCTGTTGTTTGAACGGTAATGCTTTGGAAAATCCCCTCTCGAATTTGAAATGTAAATCTGATGTGCAAAGCACTGTGAGAATTGAGAGTACACTGATACTGTATTTCATCAGGGTGTGAAAATATTTGTCAGTCACTATGGTTTACAGTCACATGTTTTAAATACAATACAGTACATTCTTCAATATCTTTAAAATAAAAATATATAAATACTGTATATAAGTATAATGTAACATAATCCGTTCTGTGGGTCTGAGCGGGTTGAAATTTACCTGGTCCTCATGCGGGAGGACCCTTGCCATAGTGGCAAAATATCAACCTTGCACGACCCCCGGAACCGGAGGTACCAAAAGACAGTTTAAAAGCACATTACCAAAGTGGCTTTTTTTCTGCCATGCAAGTCAATGGCAGAAACCTGAAATTTAACATCACCCTGACTCCGTTCTGTTGCCACGAGAGGGTTGCAATTTGCCATGCAATCCTGCCGCAACTAGGACTACATGGTGACCGAATTTGAGCCCTCTAGGTCGAACAGAAACGGAGTTGTGGGTTCCAGGTTTCTGCTCATTCTGACTTAGCCGGTTCAAAGCTTTCTCCGCCATTACGCTCAATGGTAGGACCCTCCTCGCCGGCGTGATACTGTACAATGTTGAAACATTTAAAGTAATATCTCCTTTATTAAAGAAACCCAGTACTGTATACAGTACAGTACAGTGGGATGGTGCGCAACACTGTCAGTCAGACCTGCACCAGTTCAGTCCTAGAGGGCAGCAAACAGGGCAGGTTTTCAGGGCAACATTGAAAACCATGCCTGTTTGCAGCCCTCAGGGACTGGAGTTGTGCATGTCCTGTGAAAAAAAACACACGACAACATCTCCTTTGTTTAAGTACAGCAGGTACTGTAGGGCAAAACATGTACAGTACAATACAGTTCAGCACAACAGTATGGTCTCACTGAAAGTCCTCCACATTGTCCGTCCATGGCCGATTCCTTGCATGGCACAAAACGCCATTAATGCAGTCTCGAACGCCTTTCATTACAGGATCTGTAACTGCATAAAAGCGCCGCATTTCTTCCACAATGTTTTTCCTTAAATTGACAGGAAGGGCCTTTTTAACGCGATTTCCTTCGTAGTTCACTTTGAACACCCACTCGCAGTACAACGTGTAGGGAACATGGTGCTTAAAAATGATCAAGGCATACTTGTGGGGTACACCAGCACTCATCACCCTATACTTCTCCCTGAGCCCCGGTGGCAGATCGCACAGGGTGATGTCGGGCAATGTTTCGATGCGAGCGGGTGTAGGTCTTTTGGGAGCGGGTGTGCTTGTGGCGACGGGTGATGGTAGGTTGTCTGGGAGGAAGCTTTCCTCCGGTCGTGGTCGCCGTGTTGTCTCCTGGCGTGGTCTTGACGGGGTTGTCATGTCCACAATGGCATAGATGTACACTACATCTTGTGGTGGAGGGGGGGCGCTTGGTGATGGAAGGTGGTCGAAGGTTCCATTCATCACATCCATGTCACCCTCCTGCTCCTGCATCGGGGAAACAGGGGCATTAGCACCGAGCAAATAATGTATGCCCGCAATGTCAGCCTCTATCTTCTCCATCCGTTGATCCATCCGTTGCTCCATTTGTAGCATCCGTTGCTCCACATTTAGCATTGTCTCCAGAAGCAGATCTATCTTTGCCAGCACAATAGAATTCCCGGGGAGATCCACACTTATCCCATTCAGCATCCGGTCTAACGAGCTGCTTCTTGTGCATGGCGTCTGGACATCTGGGGGGATGGGTGCAACGGAGGATGAGATGGGGGTTCCATGGACAGAAGCGGCATCGATGGAGAGTGGAGGAGGTGACCTGTGGATACCCGGTAGAGGAGAAGCGGCAGCGTCGTCGAAGAGGGATGGAGAAGGTGACCTTTGGATTTCCAGGCGAGAAGCAGAGTCGTCTAAGAGCAAAGGAGAAAGTGACCCGTGGATTTCAGAGGCGGCAGCATCGTCAGATGGAACCGGAGAAGATGGGGGTGGAGAAGACGGGATGAAGATTTCCGGGACAGCTACAGCACAGTCGTCGAAGCATATGGGAGGAAGTGGTCTGCGGATTCGATGGGTTGGCTGCCATTCGTTTTGCATAGAGAGCGTATTACCGTATATCTTCT
Source organism: Ascaphus truei (assembly GCF_040206685.1). Taxonomy (NCBI): domain Eukaryota; kingdom Metazoa; phylum Chordata; class Amphibia; order Anura; family Ascaphidae; genus Ascaphus; species Ascaphus truei. The sequence continues at coordinate 64,023,621 of NC_134483.1, forward strand.
TCACATAATGAGGCTGACGTCTAAGAAAACCCTTAACCTTTGGGGTCAGCAGAAGGTTTTCTTTATTGGCCTTAGCCTGTCGCTTTGCCCTTGGCGTGGAAACGGCAACCGCCATTCGCTTTTTCAGCATGACAGGCACGGCAGAGGTGAGTGGGTTCTTGCGTCCATAGAACCGGGGATGCTCCATGGAAGCAGGTGGCACAATGCAGTACAGTATCTGGACAAGGGCAAGTTCAGCTAAAGATCATGGAGTGGTGGGCTATGCAAAGTGTGTGACCTTTTATGCATGGCGACCAGGTACAGGTGTTGAAAGTGGGCGTTTGAGTCATTACCGTATAAATACACCATCCATTTTGTGTATTGACTGCACATAGAATACACATCGACTAAACATCGAATATACATTCTTGTGTTTGTATTTCTTTCTACTCGCAGCAATGCCTGGTAAAAAGATTTCAAAGGATCTCAGCATGCGAATTAAGGACATGTACACATGCGGACACCGAATTGCTGCTATCCAATGCTGGTTAGCTACTTCTGGCCTCGTTGTGCCATCAAACACCGTGAGCTATCATGCACACGGAAAAAACAGAGCCCGGAAAAAGGCACCAAGGGTAACTAACGCGTAAGTATATTTATAAAACTTAACAAAAAAAAAATATAGAAAACTGTACTGTACATCTACAGTACGGTTCTGTATCTACTGTAATACTGTTGTTATTTCTGTTGATGTATATTACAACATACAGTAGTTTGTCTATTTATATTTATAGTACAGCAGTATACATTTTATGTATATTTCAATTAATCTTACAACGGTATATACTGTATAGGATGTACTGTATATTTATATTTATATTACAACAGTACATGTATTTTGTATATTTATATTTATAGTACAACAGTATATATATTTTGTCTATTTATATTTATAGTACAGCAGTATACATTTTTTGTATATTTCAATTAATCTTACAACGGTATATACAGTATAGGATGTACTGTATATTTATATTTATATTACAACAGTATATTTATTTTGTATACTGCACCGACACACTTTATTCGAGCAAATACCCGGTATGTACCTGGCAGATACCTGGAATGCGCCACTCCTCACCTCTGACAAGCCCCGTTGCATTTGCCTTCCCAGCCTGGGTTCATGCCTGGCTGATGGGCGGCTGATCTGTTAAATGATAATGATTAGGATTTAATAGGCTGCAATGCTTCGCGTGTCTACCAGATGGCATAAATTCATGAATTGTAATGCAGTATATATATATATACTGTGCAGTATTGCAGCCAGCGGGAATAAAATGCTTCAATCCCTGCTTGGAAAATAACTCAATGCACTCGGGCAGAAAACAGTCACAAACCTCAATACACCCGGGTATACCTGAATTCGTGGGACTAGCCAAGCTCGAATAAAGTGTGTCGCCAGTGTATTTATATTTATAGTACAACAGTATATATATTTTGTCTATTTTTATATTTATAGTACAGCAGTATACATTTTTTGTATATTTCAATTAATCTTACAACGGTATATACTGTATAGGATGTACTGTATATTTATATTACAACAGTATATTTATTTTGCATATTTATATTTATAGTAAAACAGTATATATATTTTGTCTATTTATATTTAATGTATATTACAACATTACATTTATATACATTTTATATTGCTGCATATTAATAAAACAATATAATTTCTTTACATTCTAGGGAGACAACTGTTCTGGTGGACAAAATAAGTGAGGAGAATGATGAGAGGAGTGCATTAAGGGTTAAAAATACTCTGCAGGAAAAGCACAATCTGACTGTATCCGAGACCAGCATAAAGAAGATGAGACGCAGCATTGGATGGAAATATGGACGTGTGAGGTTAGTACTGGACAGTACAGGAGGTAAAACTGTTGTTTAGCAAACTGTACTGCACTGTGCCGCTAAAAATTTTTATTCCTTGTCATTACAGAGCGTACCCCATGATACGGGACGCAAACAAAATCAAAAGAGTTCTCCAGGCCCAGGCATGGATCGACAGCGGGGAGACTTTCCAGGATTGCATCTTCACTGATGAGTCTACTGTGTCGCTGGAGAGATTTGCAAGATTTGCATTCCACAAAAAAGGCTGCATATCTTTGAAGCCGCGGCCAAAACACCCTGTGAAGCTGCATGTGTGGGGTGCCATCTCTAGGCGTGGACCGGGATGCATTGTCATCTTTGAAGGTAAAATGTATCAAATATAATGTCGCCTAATGCACTGTACTTGACTATTGTTGCCTTACCGTATGCACTGTACTGTACTATTGTGCAGTTTTTTGAGCACTTTTCTTTTCTTGCTATAGGAATCATGAATAAAGCTTTCTTCCAAGACAACATTGTGCCCGAGATACATCACACGCGACTTCCCCAATGGTCACCGCTTCTACCAGGACAACAATCCGAAGCACACCGTGTCAACGGCGCATATCCTTGAGCGCGGCATCAACTGGGTGAAGACGCCAGTGGAGTAAGTGCAGTAGACCGTGTCCCATTTTTGTTCCCCACTGTTTTTAACTCTTAAACCAATTGTCCTTTCTTTCCAATGACAGGTCACCAGACATCAATCCGATCGAAATGGTCTGGCATCAGCTGAAGGACCATATCCGGAAAGTGGCGAAACCCTCCAAAAAGGACGAGTTGGTGAAAGGCATACTGAGTTTTTGGAACGATGTACTCACCGTGGAACGCTGCAATAAATATATAGACCATATTGCCACTGTGTTGCCCATTGTCATCGCGCGTAATGGGCAAGCATCAGGAAAGTAGTACTGTGCTGTAGTATTGTAAGTACAGTATGTTACAGGTAAGTATGGCACAGTAGACTAGTTTGACAGTACTACAGTAACTGCCTACTAACTGCCTACTAACTGCTCAATTTTTTTCTCAGAGAAAGCAGCACCAGCCATGTACAGTAGTACTACAGTACACATCACACAATGCCATAATACAGTACGCACATAACTGCACTAATTTTTTGTTTTCTTGTCGTTCCAGGAAAAAGGGTGGCCTAGGGGGAGATGGGGGCGGTGTGTCCAGTCAAATCTGCTTGTACAGTCAAATGTACAGTATATAAACAGCAGCAATGATGTACACAAAACCTCTCCTCTCTCAATGAACTACTGAATTGCAGACAGAATGAGGAAAAGATAAAGACTAAAGAAAAGATAATTTTACTATACAGTATATAGTATATACAGTATATTATACAGTACATTACAGTACTGTACTGTATATAGTATTAAATAATATTCTTATAAATGTGCATTACTCGTGTTTCCCCATGTTTTACAAAGGTTATCCAATTTCAAGCTGCCAAAAGAATTTAATAAAGGCTGCAGAATGTATTATTGTGTGTTGATGGTTAGAATTGCTGTGCACTTTAAATGTTTCAACATTTTACAGTATTTATAAATAAATGTTTTTGTACTGACTCCACCAATAAAAGAACATGTTGAATTGCCTCACATTGTTTCCATTTGCTCCTTTGCCAGTGTAACAAATGTAGAGGCTTGCTGCACTGTTTTTTTACTGCCTGGTCGCGCAATTGGCGTAGGAACTACGGCAATTGGCGTGGGAACTTCTGTTCTAGGGCACCTAGAAATAAAAATAGAAATAAAAAGCCACTTTGGTAATGTGCTTTTAAACTGTCTTTTGGTACCTCCGGTTCCGGGGGTCTTGGAAGGCTGATATCTTGCCACTATGGCAAGGGTCCTCCCACATGAGGACCAGGCAAATTTCAACCCGCTCAGACCCACAGAACGGGTTATTTTACATTATATTCGCGCAATTGGCGTGGAAACTACTTAGGGCCGCGGTCAAGTTCACGGGCAATTGGCGTGGGAACTTCTGTTCCACGGCACCTAGAAATAAAATTATTTTTGCCCATAGATGTTAGGCACTGTATACCACGGTACAGTATACTGTAGAAGACACATAAAGAACGATACTGAACATGTAGAATAAATGCATAGTTTTATTTATTCGGGTTTATTACACAGTATACTGTACGGCCGGAAAACATCAGCATACAGTACAATATTATCCATCGAAATCCCCCCATTAGCCGTTTTCTTTTCTGATGAAAAACAAAAAGAAAAGTTTTAATGTACAGTAATGGTCAGCCCCCTAAAGAAGTACCCAGCCAGCCCCACCAAAATAATACAGCAACAAGACAGTACTCACCATAGAATTAAAATTCATTTTCCCCCAGATGTTAAGAACCCCCTCACTTCACCCCAACAGGGTCCGAGCATGTACAGTACAGTACTGTACAGTACTTTAAAATAAATTAAATATGCAATTTTACTATTACTGCGCACGCACAGACTGTGTACTGTAGGTTGAACCGCGAAGGTATTAGACTTCAAAGACAACAGCTCGCAAATGCCCCCATGCGTTTTTACACGGCATTGCAGTATTGCAGCCAGCGGGAATAAAATGCTTAAATCACAGCCGCGAAAATAACGCTATACACCCCGGGAGAAAACGACACAAAACCGCACATCACCGGGATATTCTGAAATTCGCGGAGCTAGCCGAGTTAGAATAAAGTTGGTCGCCACTGTAGTTACATTAAGTGAGATTGCACAGTTAAAGATAATATAAGTTATAGGCGTATGTAACAGTTACAGACCAGATTAAAATGTGAGACAGCTTTAGTTTTGAAAAAACGTAGACTGTGGCGACTTTGAGAGTCTCTGGTAGATTATTCCAGTTGTGGGGTGCACTGTAAGTGAAGGAAAAGTGGCCGGATACTTTGTTGAACCTTGGCACCATGAACAGTCTTTTGGAGTCAGATCTCAGAGGATAAGTACTGCATGTGGTTGGGCTGAGGAGCGGTATCTTGTCCACAAAAGACAGGAAATATGAACTTTACGCCTAGACTCAAGTGCTGACCAATCTAGTTCTTTGAGCATGTCAAAGTGATGTGTGTGGTACTGTAGTTGCATTGGAGGACAAAGCGGCATATTGAATTGTAGAGGGTATCAAGTTTGCTAAGGTGAGTTTGGGGTGCTGTGTCATATATTATATCCCCATAGTCTATAATTGGCTTTAGCATCAGCAGTGTGATACACTTTCTGACCATCAGACTTAGGGTGGATTTGTTCCTATAAAGTACACCTAGTTTGGCATAGGTTTTGGCTATAAGGATATCAATGTGCAACCCAAATGTTAAGTGAGTGTCAAATAATATGCCCAAATATTTAAAACTAGTAACAGGGGCTTGGATGTTGATCGATGTGGTTCTGATCTGAAGCTCATTCATTGGAAGCTTTAGAAATGTAGCCTTGGTCCCAAATACCATTGTTACAGTCTTGTCAGTGTTAAAAACAGTTTGTTTTGGGAAATCCAATTTTCAAGTCTCAAAAAGTCAAATTTATGTACGTGTCCAAAGTCGGAGAGGCTAGGGCTGTGTGCATATAGGATTGTGTCATCCGCATACATGTGTATTGAAGCTCCCTTACAAGCTGTAGGAAGATCATTGATGAACACTGAGAAAAGTAGGGGTCCCAGAACAGAGCCTTGCGGGACACTTCAGGTGATATCCAAGGGGTTGGAGTTAGACATAGAGATATACACATGTTGGTATCTACCTGATAGGTAGGAATGAACCCAGTTTAAAGCATGCTTCTCTATTCCAGGGCACTGGAGTTTGTTTAGCAAGATAACATGATCAACAATATCAAACACCTGTGCAAAAGCTAGGAATATTGCACCAGTAAGTTGTCCCAGTTCCATTTCACACTGGATCTCATTGCAAACTTTTAGAAGGGTAGTTACCGTGGTGTTTTGGGGTGAAAGCCAGATTGGAGTTGGGAAGGGAAATTTGTCTTAGTGTAGTAATCTCTTAACTGGGAGTAAACACATTTTCCCAAGACTTTGGATAGTATTGTGAGAAGAGAGATTGGTCTGTAGTTTGAGACAGTGCTATTGTCCCCACTTTTGAAGATTGGGACAACTCTGGCAGTTTTCCAGGTCTTAGGGATATGGCATGCAGAACAAAGTTGATTAGGAAAGCAAGCGGTTTGGCAATGTCTGGGACACCAAGTCGTAAGAACTTAAGATTGCAGTACTGTAGGTCTGGTCCTCATTGTCTGCTTAGTTTTAATTTGAGGAGCACTTGTGTAATATCCTTTTCAGATACTGGGACAAATTGAAAATTGTGGGCAGTGTGGAGAGATGGTGGGGCTATAGGTGGACTCCCAGAAGGAGGTTCATGTTTTTAGTTCAGGTTGCATTTCGCTAATAAGTTAGTAGCACACCCCTTAAAGTATTCATTAAATGCATTTGCAATGTGGGATTTGTCAGAGTAATATCCTCTTTAATGATATTACATGGTTGTTGTTGATGGCTGGAATATATTGTTGATTACCTTCCAAAAGCTAGCTGGTTTTTATGTATTCTGGTGAAGATTGTCAGATTAATATTGTTATTTTGCGTGTCTTGTTTGCCTGTACACATATTCTGCAGGCATTTGTAGTTAAGATCCTTAGTAGTGCCAGTTACTTTGTAGCTTTTCCACAAGGCATCCCTAAGATGGAAGAGCGATATAAGTTTGGTTGTAGATATAAGTTTGGTTGTAACCCACTTTACTCTTATTCTGTGTAGTGGAGCATGGGTATCACAGAGTTTTAAGAACTCAGACTGGAGGTTACAGAATCGGTGTCGGGTATTTTGTCAATTCTGTACCAAGGGCAGCTGGTACTATCATCCAGAAACTGTTGTGTGTTAAAATTTCTAAATGTCCTAGTGAGGAGAACTTCAGGGCTTGATCCGGATGGTCTTATTTTCCTTACGCATTACACAATTTCATGGTCTGAAATGTCAGGTAAGATGCCAGAGGATTGGATTCTGCTGGGATACGTTTGCTTATATAACATGCCACAGATCAAATACATTCAGGATGGGATGGGGGGGGGGAGGGGGGTTGAATAACAGGGGTTACACGAGTTTCAGTGAGTTACTGTAACATACTATTCAAATGAATGGCAGTTTACACTGGACAAAGCTTAGCACCCCTTAATGGGCCTGTCTATAACTTCTGAAATGTTACTTCATATCTATATACCATTTAGTTTGCCCCATTCAGTTTTCTAAACATGAGGGGAGAAAGACATGCGATACATAACCAGCAGCAGCAGAAACCAGAGTAGAACAGCATGGTCACTCGATACATATAATAATAATAGTTTTGTTCTTGTATAGCGCTGCTAGTTTTACATAGCGCTTTACAGAGACATTTTGTAGAAACAGTACCTGACCCGTAGAGCTTACAATCTATGTTTTTGGTGCCTGAGACACAGGGAGATAAAGTGACTTGCCCAAGGTCACAAGGAGCCGACACTGGGAATTGAACCTGCTTCAAACTCTGTGTCAGTCAGTGTCTTTACTCACTGAGCCGCTCCTTCTCTTATATACTGGAAGAAGAATATACAAACACCATAAACAATGTGATCCACTTTTGATAGCATTAGGGAAGTGTCATGTGCTGGTTGTCATATGTTGAAAACTAGCACAAATCTGATCTAAGAAAATAGGAGTGACAGGCTCATGATTAATATTGATGCCTCTCACAAGTGAATCCACATCTAAATCTATAGGGTGATGATTTGCTGAGAAATAATGTAATCTCCTTTGACTCTGGCAAACACTCACCATCAGGCCCCTCTCACACAGTACGCTACATGATGTGCGCGCGTGCGTTCAACACAGATGCCTGGCGGCCAATGGTAGTGTTTAGAATTGAAACTACCATTGGCTGCAAAGTACGGCGTTAACGCTGCTGCAGTCACGGGAGTCTTTTCAATCTGTGATCTCCGGCTGCAGCAGGATGACGTCAATTTCAGCAGGCAATCATTGATAGACCCAACCCATGTCTGAACTCAAGAGAAAGAACCCGGTATGGTAGAGTAGACAATGATAAGTTGTAAATACTAAAAATACTAATCAAATCTTTAATTCAATAATTATAATAAAATAAGGTGGTACACTCGTTTAGGACTAAATATCTCACTGCTGTTGCAGGGGGTCTCATGGCTGCTGAATCTCTGTCACTCTCAGGTGCTGCTGTTTGCTCGGTCACAGGGGAGTAACTAATCTGGAAGCTCCCTCGCACCCCACGTGCTGTGAGAGACACACAGGGCATCGCAGTCACAGAAGCTACTTCCACCCCAAGAAAAACACAAGCACTGCCATGCATGTGCAGCGCGATCACCCTGCAGGGAAGAAGGAGGCAGAAAGGAGCGCGTCACGTGGGGGCGTGATGTGTCGGATCATTCTGTCTGCTGGGGATGATCACACATCACCCAACAGACAGAGGTGCGCACACGCGGACACGCGCACGCTGCGTCATGAAGCCCCCTGTGTGAACGCGGCCTTTCTGACTTGATCAGATGCTCAAAGCTCCATTAAGTGGAGATTAAGATGCTCAAAGCTGCCTAAGTTAACGTCACGTTACCAGTAACAGTGTATCCTCAAAGGACAATAACATAATATTAAGTCATGTTTTTCTCCTTTATGGCCATAGCATAAACTATCCTCTAAAGTATGTTAAGGCTGGGACTTAATGTTAAGTCATAGGTAAACTTGGCGATACTCCTATCCAAATGCTGAAATAGGAGTTTTGCAGTTTCTGGATGAGTGAAACACCACAGTTATGCATGAGTTAAATAACATAGTGTTTTGTTAAGGTATTATTTTACCCTCCTCTTTTTCTTCACTTGAGCTAAAGACCTGGAAAAGAGTAACACCAAGACTGACATAATGTGACGTGAAGGCTATGCTTAAAATATGTTTTTTGGATGCCATGTAAACTAAGGAAACATAACGTCCATTCCTCTTTCACGCAACGTCACATTATGAACCCTGATTTAATGGAGCTTAGAACAGGGAATTCCTGATCTGGCGTTATTTGCCATTGACTTGCAGTTCAGTTAAAGCCAGATGGAGGTGCAATACTGTACTGTGCATCGGCGCTTAGTGAATCCTCATATAACTGCTGTAATTACCATTAATGTAAAATTTATAGTGACAACTGCGCTCCAGTGTTTGATCACACAAATGATGGAGAAAGGAACTCAGGCTAATAAGACATAACATCCTCTGTGGGCCAAAAGATCCCTGAGGTAGGGGCAAGCAAAAAAAACCCATAATACCTCCAATGGGGGTGATCCCCCTCAAAGTGTTAAAAGTACTTGCATCTTGCTCTTGTCTGCTCCTCTCACAGTGTGGGAGGGGTTGTTCAGGAGTGGTGATCTCCTGCTGCGTCGCAGACCGCTCATGATGCGGGTTCTGTAGCCGCGCCGGAGGGGGCGGAGCGGGGGGAGTGCCTACCCACTTACGCTTTTGGCTTCATGGGATGGGGGAAGCATCATAGGGACGGTGACGCTCCTTTGAAGTGCCGGTTATTACCTGATTTTGGCGCCAAAACGGAAAACACAGGTAGGGTATATAAGAACTGTATCTGAGCTATTTGTTATACTCCTTGACAAAGAACTACTGTTTGAAACGCGTAGGAGGTTGCTCTTCTCCGTTTGCTGGATGTTTTCACATCAATAAACATTTATTTTTGTTATCCTGGGACCCACTTCATTGGACTGTGCGCCAGTTTCCTCTTTTCTCTACAGTAATTACCATTAATACCTAGCTAAGTAAGTGCAGAGCTGGTGGCAGTGGTGCAGATTCCAGGCGATGGGCAAAAGGTGAGGGCAAGCAGAAAGCAGGGAGGTCAGGGTCACGGTCCGGGGTCAGCAACAGAGGAATCCAAATAGGCAAAAGGGAAAGGCGTGACAGCTAAGGACAATAGGAGCTGCAAAAACTAGAAACTTGCTCGGTGACTCCCACTATGAACTGCAGCCATATATAGCAGGCTGCCAGTAAACAAAATGGCCGTACTGAGCAAAAAAGGCAGGCAACCTGGAAAACCCGAACAGCAGCAAAAAACGGCACAGATCGGGCAGAATCCTACATAGGACCAGCTTCTAATGACAATGTTGCACATAAGCTTAAATTGGGTCATAATTCCGCAAATAGCGATGGTGCAGCGCTAAGAATTTAATGCCACCACTTCATTACATTTAGACGTAATTATTATTACGTCTAAACTCTAAGGGCCAGATCCACAAAGCTCCATTAACTCAGGGCTCATAATATGATATTACCTAAAACAGTAAGGGCCTTTATTTTTCCAAGTTTAACGTGTATGCACAAAGCTACAGTAAGTATATGAGAAAACAAGTCAAAATACATCTCATTAGCATAGGCGTAACATCATGGTATTGTAACACAACTTTGTGTTATCTGCCAATAACATCACGTTAGAGAGAGAGGGAAGAGAGATAACGTTTATTGTAGTTAGCTACTTATTCACATATACATCCTCAAACACTCTTTTATACAACATTTGGAGAAATACATGTGAACACACCTAAGAAGAAAATATGACATGATATTATGTTATTAGCCATTGAAGATATGCTGCAACGGCTTACTGTGATGTTAACCTTATGTAACAGAGCTTCATGTATCTGGCCCTAAATTAGGTGCTTCCTATGCTGGGCACATTACTAGATACTGTAAGAGCTTGGGAACATTGGCATTTAATGTAGGATCACTATGCAACCACAAGCTACCCTGTAAGTGAATCTCCCACATAAAGCTTACAATCTAAATAGACAAGAAAAGAAGGAAGTGAGATGCCTATTGAGAGAATGTTATTTAAATTATTTAAATTACTATTAGGGGGATACTATCCAGAGCCATTAATCACAACAGAGGGGACTGTGGGCCATATTAACTAGTAGTATTCTGCCATAAGACACCTTTTGGAGCTAGAAGACACCTTACAATTCCTTCAAGACAATGGGTTGAAGGATGTATTCGAAAACTGGAAGGTATCTGATGGGAGAAGACTGCTTTGTAAAAATTGACCTATATGTACTGGAATATCTTTGAATGAAGAAAATGCCCCTTTTAAGTAAAAAATGCCTCACTCTAATGAATTAACTATTTCTTTGCTTGAAAATCAATGCAAAGTTGCATTGATCATTCAAGTAAAAACATTCAAATTTAGCATTTTAACACAAGTGATTATTTGCAAAATGAGTCAGTCACATGCTGTTAACAAAACTGTAAAGTATAACAATTAAAGGGATTGCATTAGTCAACTAGACAACTTTATGTTTACCTGGTACAGGCAGGTGTTATGGGCAATATGGCTACCTAGATAATCAAGGTACCCATGAGGCTTGGCTGTAATAGTTGACATAAGTTATACTAATATAAACGGCAATAACGTATATTAACATTGCTCCATTGTTCTTGTACTTCACGCCTGATGTTAATTTGATGCAAAAAAACTTTTTTACATTGGATATTTACCAGAGAGTGCTGCGCTGACCTTTTTTCCTGTTTATCTAACGTTGTCACTAGATGGTGATCCCGGCTACACTGCTAGCCCCCCTGCTCCTAAAAGATAAGTTGTTTGTCCTACTCTTGCCCAATTAGAGTGCAGATTTTGGTTGTAAATGTTGTGTTCGAGTTGTAAGTAAATTAACAACTTTCTTTTCATAATTATCATTAAGACTTACCTTACCAATGCCACAGTGGCTTCTAAGGCTATAAAACCTGATCGTTTCCACTTTGCTTTCAAACAATCCAGCTTTATTGTGCATTGCAATATGCATGGCATCTTTTATAAGGAACTGGGCCATTAGGGAAAAGAGAAGACATCATGAGAAATTGATGTTACACCAAAAAGACCCAGGTACACCCATGTACATTCTGGATACATGCCTTAAACTTGCCTTAAACTAGCCCCAGCATTTCTGCATTGATTAATGGCCCATCAGATAAACAGCGGGGGTCCCTGGCAGTCCCATTCAAACTGAATGGGACTGCCAGGGACCCCGGCTGTGTTAATCCTATGGGTCATTAGTCAATGCAGAAATGCCTTAAACTTGCCTTAAACTAGCCAGGTTACACCCAGCACATACCCAGAATGTAACCGGGCTAGTTTAAGGCAAGCTTTAGAATAGTCGTGGTCTCGTCTGTAAATGAGATATTTTCACCTGAGAATGCAACATGTATTATGTACTTTTTATTAAATCTGACAATTCTTTCACATTTTTATTGTTAAGTATACTGAAATATTCCTGTGTAGTACCCAGAATGTTTTTCAGGGAATATTGGAAAAGTATGTGAGAAACCAGCACACTACTGTATACTGTATGCTGTTGTAAATCATAAACAAAGTGTATATCTAAAACAAAATTGAAAGTTAAATGTACTTTTACTTTGATTCTTTAGAAACCTACCCGATTACAATTGCACATCCCAACTTATTATGATGTTAGGAGAAATTTTAAATGGTGGTGATAAATGAATTACAAACTGCCTACTATCGTCAAAATACCATTAGCATTGTAAATAAATCATTCACAAAAATTTGCACACTTTAAAATAGTTTGACATTTCTAATAAGAGTTTTGTTTAATAGCCTCCATGGGAACCCACTAGTTTTTTTTTTTTAAAGATTTACAATGACTAATCTTTTGATAAAATCCAAATGTTCCATTCTCTCAACAGAAATAAAACATCCACCAGCAATTGTCATGTAATTCTATATCTACTGGCACTTTTGAAATAAATTGGCCTTAACAAATTGGATGTTCCAGATCATTTTAAGTCATTGCAAAATATTATTTTGTGATGTGACATTGAATGGGATACAACATGAATACTATGGGGCCGATTCACATAGCAGTGATAAAATCAGTGCATTCGCGTCTGAATATGGGGCCTTTGCACTAAGCGCCGATAAGCCACTTATCGAGGCCTTTTCGTCAAAAAGGCCTACTGCTATTCAGTAAGCTCCAATAAGTTGCCGATAAAAGCCTTTTTTTGGCAAAAAAAATTCCGGGGGGAAAAAATGGCCTAACGAGCGGGATAAAGCCACTTATCAGCATGTTTACAAACTTGTGCAATTGAAGAAGCCCCGATTAGCTTATCAGGGCTAATCACTGCTCTAGAATAGAGATTTCCTCTCAAAATCCTCCCGCCAGAAAAAGTTGGCAGGAAGGTGGTGAGAAGCTGCAGAGAAGCGGCAAGAGGGGACTTAGAAAAAAAAATTATTTTTTCCTGCATCGGATTGATACCAAGAGTCTCCAGAGCTGATACCAATTCATATCAGCACCAGAGGCCCCCGGCATTAATCCCATGCAATAAAAATGTATTTACAGGCAACTTCATTAACTTAGTGGCTAACTGCTAAGGCAATGAAGGGGTTAAGGAACAACAGGAGCTTTATTGGTGGCAGAGGGGGTGAGTGAAGTGGGAACTTGGCCCTTCACTCACCCCCTCTGGCCAAATAAACATTACAATATGTACTAACTATCAATACACAACCCACCCCCTGTGCCTCCACATAAAATATATATATTTTTTTTTTATATACAGGATTGATAACAGAGGCTGGTGGGGGTCCCCGGGTGGTCCCCATGAGTGTCTGGGGGCCCTCCGGTGATCCCTGTGAGTGTCTGGTGATGCTCGGGTTGTCCATGAGGGTGTCTGGGGGCCCTTGGGTGGTCCCTATGGGTGTCTTGAGGCCCTTGGGTGGTCCCCACGAGTCTCTGGGGGCCCTCAGGTGGCCCATGTGGTTGTCCGGGGGTCCACGCTGGCCTGAAGTACCAATCCTGTGCCTAAAAAAATAAATATATGCATAGATTCAAATAAATACATCCCCCCCAATACATACAGTACAGTAATGGGAAAAAATATTATTATCCAGATATGGATAATAGCTCATTTGCCCAACATGAAATAAAACATTAGCCAGCCAGCATAAATAAACCTTTCTACTTACTTCTGCCCTCATGTAGGGCATCCTCATCAGCATACTCCATGTCCAAGTCCTCCGATGCCAGCAAGGATACATGGACAAATACAATCTAATGGCACCTAACGCCCTTAATCACCTTAGAATTGAATAACCGCTATAGCAAATAAGGGGTTAATCCCCGTCCCACGCTACCCACTCGAGAAGCCTAAGCACCAACCACGGACCCACTATACCCACTCTGTACCCATTGTTTGGCACAGTGGTATATCATACCCATATTATATGGGCATGATAAGCCACTATAACACTCAATGGTCAACCTAATAAAGTTAATTAATGCCCAAAATACACAATAATCACATAAATACAGAAGCACTTAAACATCCCAAAAATAAAAAAACTAAATAACCTAATAGTACACATCACAAATAATTGTCTATCACCAAAATAGCTAAATTATAATAATTATGTTAATCCAAAACAATACAATGAAATAAACAACTATCTGTAAAAACCGCCGCAGCCCCTGCCGGATTCCGCCCGGCTGACGCGTCACACGGCAGAGCCACACACCTGCACACGGCCAAGCCGGTGTGTGCACGTTCTGAAGGTTGCCGTCGGCGCCTCCCACAGGAAGGAATGTCGGCCGCACGTCAGCGTGACGTCAGCGCTCCGTGCCGCTCATCGCGCAGGTCGCCCGGAACCCAATTAGAATTACCAGGGATGTCTCACCTGTATGCTGTTCAGCCACTTACCTCCCTGGTGCCATTGGAGGACCTGATCACACCCCTGCAAGGTTATTGGATCCTTCCTCCATATATACCTACTCCTGTCTGTCCTCCCCTGCTGAGCATAAACTCCTGTTTATGCATTGTGCTCACTGCTGCTGTTTCGTTGTGTCTTGATCCTTGCTTGCTTTTGACCTGTCTGTTCTCTCCTGTCCTGACCTTTGGCTGTTCTACGGATTCCTACACTCCAACGCTTTGACCCCGACTTCGTCCCTTGACTATTCTACCTTCTCTGACCCTGGACCTTGGCTACGGACATCTACCATCCTCCACTCTCCTACCCAGAACTACGGCAAGTACCCCGATTTCTCTGACCTCTCCAACCCTACTACGCTGTACGACTTGGACTACACATTCCGGACCGGACTGCATGGTTGTGGGTCGGTGTCTTTCCATCTCCACCTCAGCCCCGCGGTCTTCAGTCCTGTTTGTGGTCAGCACAGCGTGACAATATGCTCAGCCCAACAAACATGGAACCCGCTGAGGTGGCCCGACGTTTAGACACACATGAGGAATGCTTCCGGCAACTTACCGGATCATTCACACTTAAGGAACAACTAGTCTCCCAACTCAAACAAGACGTTGACACCATTACCTAACAAGTTAGACGCCTGACCCTGTCAACAGCCAACACCGGCCTACTCGCAACCGCTCCCGTCCCCACAACGCCTACCTCTGAGCCACGACTGCCTACGCCCAATCGGTATGGAGGGGATCCCACCGCTTGTCTGGGGTTTCTGAACCAGTGTTCTATACAGTTTGAGCTGCTTCCCTCTCCCTTCCCTTCCTCACAATCAAAGGTGGCGTACATACTCTCCTTGCTGACTGACGCCGCTCTGGCGTGGGCCTCTCCCATCTGGGTGCAATGCTCCGATCTGACGTCAGATCTCGCCCTCTTCATCGCCGAGTTCAGAAGGGTGTTTGACACCCCGGGGCTTAAGGTTACCGCCGCATCTACTCTGCTTAATAGTTCCCAGGGAGACCAAACTGTGGCTCGCTATGCCCTGGAATTTCGGACAGTGGCTACGGAGACCGGCTGGAACGATGAGGCCTTATCTGCAGTCTTCTGGCAGGGCCTGTCCGAACGTTTGAAGGACGAATTGGCACCCCTCGATTGCCCCACTTGATTTGAGGACCTGGTAACCCTGTGCATCCGCATGGATCAGAGTCTCCAAGAGAGAAAGATGGAGAGTAACAAACATCCTTGAGGTTTACAATCGCCCTCCCCACAGCTCCCGCTCTAGACGAAACCATGCAGCTCGGAGGGACTAGTGTTTCGCCTACCGAGAGGCAACGGAGAAGACGGGCGGGGCTGTGTCTCCACTGTGGCAACAACGGATACATTGTGACCAACTGTCCGGTAAGACCAGGAAACGCCAAAGCCCAGTGAGTATTAGGAGGATCACGCTGGGCACCGCAACCTTTCCCCCCCTCCTCAACCCTCCACTAGATTTTACCTACCCATCTCCATATTCGGTGAGACCTTCACAGTTCATACATGGGCCTTTCTGGATTCAGGGTCAGGGGGAAACTTCATCGTGGACATTATTCTGGGACTTCCGTGGCTCCGGATCCACAATCCAGTCGTCGACTGGACAGAGTTCACGCCTCTACGATGGAGTTCCTATTGCTTGGAACATTGTATGCCTGCTCCTAAGGCAGTGGCAGGCCTGGAGGTCACGGATCCTGACAAGATACAACTGCCTTTGGTATATGAAGTCTTCTGCAATGTGTTTGACAAACGCCAGGCAGAGGAACTTCCGCCACATCGTGCGTACAATTGTCGGATTAATCTTCTACCTGGCGCCATTCCCCCAAGAGGAGGATCATATCCATTATCCATACCTGAGAACCAGGCTATGAGACAATATATTCAGGAGAATCTCCAGAGGGGGTTCATTCAAAAATCCTAATCACCTGCAGGGGCAGGCATTATCTGCTGCCGGAACCCTGAAGAAGAGCGCATGATGAGCGTGGAGTCTATAGAGCCTGTTACAAATGCGTTATTTACATCAGCTTTGCACGTATATGACAATTGCAGTACAGTACATTCATCGATAAGTGGAAAAAAGGTTGTGCTTCACTTTAAGTACATTTTCGCTTTGCATACATGCTCCGGTCCCATTGCGTACATTAATGCGGGGTATGCCTGTATTGCAGAACATGTTGTCAATATTGAAAAGGGCCTCACTCAGCACAGTGTATCTAAACACTTTAAAGATCATCATGCTCAGAACTCTAAAGGGTTGAAATTCATGGGAATAGAAAAATTGTCATATAGCTGGAGAGGTGGTAATAAGGTTAATCAAATTTCCAAACAAGAAACATATTGGATATGCACTCTTAAGACTTTAACCCCAAATGGTCTATATATTGACATAGATCTTAGCTCATTCCTTAGAGACTAACCTGCTGTGTGTGACCCTTTTTAATAGGATATAAACTGTTATATCAATACACTGTGATAAAAAAAATATTTTTTATGCGAAGACCAACTCTTTTGTTTAGGCAAATTGGTAATTATTTGTTTGTGTGGTTTCTATTGCAAGATAAAATATTCTCTGTAATGTGTGAATCGGCTACTTTCTCAATCTCCTTCTCAGTCTCTCACAATTATGGATTGTTCGATTATAGATTTTCTAGTTACGTTTTCTATTGTACGAATCAGTTTCTTTCTCATTATCAAAAGATGTTTTTGCAATTTCGAATATGTGATTGGGGTATTTCTCCTGTTGTAAAATTGTTTTTTTTCCCAATCTTTAGTGAGCTATAAAGTCCATTATATAAATCCTTTTTATATGAAATAGGTACACCTTGGGATTATTATAAGATATATTTAAATGCATGATCCAACTATTTCCCAATATATCTATTCCTAATATATCTATTGATTAACTCTCCATTATGTGATAAGGATCACAACAGACTCAAAATATAATTGTGAAACAATTGTTTCGAACATTACCCCAGCCCTCTCTGATAGTTTAAAAATTACAATTTTCAGATTAATATAGTTAATTTGTATTTATGTAGCGGACATGTAAAATGGCTACAGTCATCTCTCCTGCTGACAGTAAGGCCTGGTAAGTAGTAGGCATGCCAGCAGTAATTATGGAGGTTTGCCCTCACACCCTGGTGGAGTGCCCTGTGTATGGATGGGAGTGGTCACATGCTCTGACTCCATGGTTAGTGATGTCAGAGGTGTGTCAGCTTCCAGAGTATACATAAGGCACAGCACTGAGCCTAAAGTTAGTTCTGCCAGTCCTGCAGGAGTTCTGTCAGAGATCTGCATCCAAGTTCAATTACTAGCCTAAGAGACTGAAAGTTATGTTATAGTAACCATAGAGGAGACTGTGTCCAGGGACCTGGCACAGGGCAGTGATCCCTGAGGGGATAGGGAATCCCTATCTAAGGAGAGATACACCTTTTAAAGGGAGGCACTGACTACAGAATGAGTGGCTAAGAATATACTGCGAGGGGCAGCTAGCCCACATCACCAATAAAGATGTTCTCATTCACAAACCCTCTCGTGTACATGTGTGGAGTGAATGTACAGAGAGGAGCACCACGGAGGAGTTCCTCAGCAGGATCATCCCCTTGCGGACGCAGGGACCCTGATGAGGTGGAGGCGCTGCACTGGAACTAGGTGAGACTCAGCACACTACCTCAGCTGCCTGTCTGGACGGGTCCTCCCCACACACCATCATGCGGGAGACTCAGGAGTCCTGTTGCCAACAGGTGCACCACCAGACACTACCACACTGTAATGGGGGCCGGTTAGACCACAGGGGCCAATGTGAGATTGGGTGGGTCAGGCCGGTTCACAAAAACCGTTACATTTGGAGGCGCTGCTGAGAGCAGATCTGTCATCAGGACAGGCTCTAGCTAGGCACACTGGGAAACAGGGAGAGAGTCTGCTGCCACTCTGTGCTGCGTAGGGACGGACCTAGGGGTGGTCAGGGGGCTGACGGGATATTGTCAGTTCGCAAGGACAACCTAGGGGCCTGAAAGGAGTGAGGGGTCTGGAGCCGGGCTATAGCTGACCGAGTCACCTTGAGGCAGTGCTAGTTGGTAGGACGCCAGAAGGGATAGCCTGTAACTTGGTCAGGAATCCTGGAGAGGGTCTGCGCTAGGCTGACCAAGAGAGGTAGACGCCCCAAGTACTGCATGGCAGAGCCAGAGTACCTAGCCCATTCCAGACACTTACCATAGGGAGCACAGACTGGGAGGAAGGAGTCACAGCAGACACTGAGAGAGTGAGCCTAGCCTGAGGTAGTGCAACATGAGTCCAGCCTAGTTCAGGTACACATGTGGTGGTGCATCTGAGCAACTCTTTATTGTACTGATGTGGAGGCTGCCCCGCAGAGCGGAGCCCCATGTACGATAATTGGTACGAGAGTGTGACAACCCAAAGAATGGAGGATCCGCGTGGTGCGGAGAACCCAAAATGGCGACCAGAGGCTGATGGGGAGGGCAACCGTGGCGTGCACCCCACTGAAGAGCAAACTGTCACCGAGCTATCGTTAACCAGTCTGCTCTGGAGCGGAGCGAAGGCCGTGGCTGCCCCGTTTTTATCCTGTCTGGGACACCGAGGGGCCACCCTTGAAGAGTGTGAGGAAATTGTAATAATTGGGGGAGAACCCCGCGAGGAGAACAAACAAAATGACTTTTTGGGCTTAAAAGCCAACCAAAATGGCGGTTCCCACTTGCTAGGGAAACCGCATGGGCCAGGCACAGAAAATGTGGCTGATACAGGACTTGCAATGAGCTGTCCGGGAATGGCGCGAACAGCAGAGCCCCGCCCTGATGGGGGGCATGGCGCGAAAGCTATGGCTGCGCCTGCATGGACAGTGACTAACTCAGCCCCTGTGCTGAGTCAACCGCTTAGTCTATGGGACCCTCCACTGATTTCCACCAGGGGGAGTGACTTTCAACTATAGCCTTTGGGAATGCACCCACTGGGCCCAGGGACTGATATCCAGACGGCGCCACTACAAAAGGTAGTTCCGGCCGCGGAAATGATTTGCAAAAAAGAGGGATATTTTGCACGCAAAGCTGCTGCAAGGAGAAGGCGGGAACTAGCCGCGGGAAAAGAATCCAGCTCGGAGGAGGAAACTGGCGTGAAAACGCAGACCGCGCCCACCAGGACTGAGAGAGGCGCGGCCTTAATTAAGGGGCATGATATTCCCTTGTGGGACCCGCCCATAATTGCAACCCCTGGGGGCGTGTTCCAGCTATGTCAGCGAAAGGAGGAGCCGAGGCAGGAAGTGGCTGGCCCAGAAGCTTCTACCGGTCAGTTGCGAGGAACCACTGACCTGGAGAGACCCATACTGAAAGTGGTCCCTACAAAAAGAATGGCCTGCCCCTCCGCTGTGGGAACTATGGTCTCCACTC
The DNA here is from genome assembly GCF_040206685.1 of Ascaphus truei. Taxonomy (NCBI): domain Eukaryota; kingdom Metazoa; phylum Chordata; class Amphibia; order Anura; family Ascaphidae; genus Ascaphus; species Ascaphus truei. Next base: position 64,043,691 of record NC_134483.1, read on the forward strand.
AGCCCTACTCAGTACCCGGCGGGCTACTGGTAGTAAGGGTGGCTAACACCGAGACGGTGGTCGGGCTCTGCCTACAATGCGGGCTGCCCGGAGGCACGGTCAACACGGCGGCACATTGCCCCATTTGCGGGACAATGTACTTATGGCCTATGCCGACATTTATACCGATACAATCGGCTGACCCCCCGGGGGACCAGGCTAAGCGAACCGCCGAGTCCCCTGGCGCACTGTGGATAGGACGTGCGAGTCCCGGAGAAAGGGGACTGGAGCCGGTCAAGTCGGCTGGGTCGGCCGCAACCGCGACAGTCGGGACACCTCCTGACCGCACCGAGAAGGGAGAATACTCGGACGAGGATCTCCGGGAACTTGCGGAGGTAACAGCGAGGCCCAGGATAGAACCGGGGAGGACGACACCCCGTGGTACTAGCAGCTGTCAAAAAGACAGGACGTCCCCCGCAGATCGGCGAGCCGAGAGACAGAGTCCCTCCGCCTCAGAACGTGGCGGCGACGGACGAGAGACGCCGACACCCCTGCGGACGGGTAAGAGGAATCCCTTCACTTACCTTGCCCCAGCAGACGGTGTAGGAGCGGAGAGGCCATGCCAGGCCGCAGGCGCACGTGGAGAGACGGCATCACTTCCGGTGAGGACGACGGCAGAGCTTCCGGATGTCGTCATTGAGGAAGAGATCCCGAATGGGGGTCCAACCCGCGATGACGGTGTTTCCGGTTCCGGGGAGGACATCACTTCCGGTGGCGACAGCAGAACCCCAAGGAAGAGTGCAACGACGCTTCGGCGATCGGGGGACGGTCCCCGATCACCTACAAGGCCCAGGAGTTGGAGGGCGATCCAAGGACTGAGGAGGGTGAGATATCCTCATTGGACCAGTCTACGGACAGCCAGGAACGGGTCGTAACCCCGTGGGGTCCAATCCCTTGCCCCTCTGCCCAATCCCCCGCCCTAGCTAAAACCCCTGCCCCAATCACACGGTCCCCGGGTTCCCCGCCTAGTTTGGAGTCTGTGGACATGTCATCAGGGGGAGAAGGGAGACGGACTGGGGAGAGACAGCGCAGTGGCGCTACGGAGGGTGATTCTCGGGGAGGGGGAGAATTGAGAGTGGTCACGACAGCACCCGAGCCAGCGATAAGGGCCCCGGGGTCGTCCAGGTGGTTCCTGCCGCGATCCGCACGGTCATCGGGGATATTTTCTATAGATGATGATAGGGAGTCCGGGAGGTCGGATAGATTCAAAGAGAACAGTTGGTGGGCCCCATTATTTGAAGGGTACTCCGCCTGGATGGACCGCACTCGGTTCCTCATCCGGCGAGAGGATGTAGTGGACTACTGGTGGGCTGTGGGAGAGTTTACCCCAGAACAGAGGGACAGAGAGCTGCAGGAGCGGTGGCTGCAGATTGAGAATAGGGAAATAGAGCCCATGGGTCCTAGCATCCTATCAGACCCCGTGGACCCTGATGAGCCCCTATCATGGGTGTTGCCTGGAAGGGCAGGTAAGGCTGACCTGACTAGAATTAGTAGGGCCGAGAGAACCATAATGGCTCGGTATAAATCTTCCCACGGGTTGGAGTACCCGTATGTCCCAGAGCCTCTCATGGATGAGATAGAGGGCAACCGGGATAGGTGGCTTAGGGAGGCCATAGAAATGCACCTAGTGGGAAGAGGGAGTTCCGTGATAGGGAAGAAGGCCGAGGAGCGCATAGAGCACTTAGTGCGGGTATGGGGCATTGGCCGAAACATCTATAAGCACCGGGTGACATATAGGCCTGAGAGGGGACTGCCTAGGCACTATCACGTCACGGTCATAGACATGGGCGGAAGAGAGGTCAAGAAACCTGACCCGAATCACTATTTTTAGGAGGTACTGATACATTACGCGGGTTCGTGGCTGCTGGTCGGGGCGGGCTTGGCGGAATGTACTGTAGTCATTTTTTTGTTATACATGAAGATTTGTATGAAAAGTTAACCAATTATGTGTTGTATTTCAGTGCTTCCTGGAAAAGGGTATACAAATTTAGGTCCCAGCGAGGACGATGGGATTCACCAGGGGGAGAATGTAGCGGACATGTAAAATGGCTACAGTCATCTCTCCTGCTGACAGTAAGGCCTGGTAAGTAGTAGGCATGCCAGCAGTAATTATGGAGGTTTGCCCTCACACCCTGGTGGAGTGCCCTGTGTATGGATGGGAGTGGTCACATGCTCTGACTCCATGGTTAGTGATGTCAGAGGTGTGTCAGCTTCCAGAGTATACATAAGGCACAGCACTGAGCCTAAAGTTAGTTCTGCCAGTCCTGCAGGAGTTCTGTCAGAGATCTGCATCCAAGTTCAATTACTAGCCTAAGAGACTGAAAGTTATGTTATAGTAACCATAGAGGAGACTGTGTCCAGGGACCTGGCACAGGGCAGTGATCCCTGAGGGGATAGGGAATCCCTATCTAAGGAGAGATACACCTTTTAAAGGGAGGCACTGACTACAGAATGAGTGGCTAAGAATATACTGCGAGGGGCAGCTAGCCCACATCACCAATAAAGATGTTCTCATTCACAAACCCTCTCGTGTACATGTGTGGAGTGAATGTACAGAGAGGAGCACCACGGAGGAGTTCCTCAGCAGGATCATCCCCTTGCGGACGCAGGGACCCTGATGAGGTGGAGGCGCTGCACTGGAACTAGGTGAGACTCAGCACACTACCTCAGCTGCCTGTCTGGACGGGTCCTCCCCACACACCATCATGCGGGAGACTCAGGAGTCCTGTTGCCAACAGGTGCACCACCAGACACTACCACACTGTAATGGGGGCCGGTTAGACCACAAGGGCCAATGTGAGATTGGGTGGGTCAGGCCGGTTCACAAAAACCGTTACATTTAGTATCTGTTCTCACAATAAGTATAAATAAAACTTGTCCTACCAATGTTCACTAAAATAGAGGATATAATTTATATACCATGTTAGTTTCCTTAAATGGTTGTAATCATTAGTTTAACATTTGCTCACTCTGTACTAATATTAAATAATTGAAGAATTAATGTTCCTGCTATAATAATAAGAATTGATATACAATTTCAAAATATAACAAATTGGGTGGAATTATCCAAAATTAATAGCAAGATATTTTATAACTTTTTCTGATACATTTAGTTGTTAATTTCGTAATTATGAGTAGAACTCATAATACATAAACTATAGATCGTATTTGTTTCTGAGAAAACCTTGGTTTCTATATACTGTACAGTATTATGGTTTAATTGTGTCAGCCTCATACCTCAAATTGAATTTTTTATATAACAATCAATATCAGCTTTCTATTTAATATAATCAGTTGTATGTTTTCTACTCTCACATTCAAATAAGAATTATTTTGTTTTATCTGTGGCCAATATGCCTACTATTATATTGTACCATGTCATGCATTGTTTTGTATTAATTGGGATGGTTATGGGCGTTCTCATTGGCTACTCTCCAGTGTCTTAGCCTTGATGTATAGGCACTGGTGATTGGCCTCTGGTTGCTCCTTTGATCACTCCCCTCTCTGTGGGTGTGCTTATAAAGACGTGTCCTCCACCGTTACTATTCCCTTTGAAAAAGTCACCGTAGTGACGAAACGCGTCAGGGTACGTCACTGCGACATTACGTCATCACGTAAGTGCGCACTTTACGGCCGGAGAGCGCATGGAGCTGATCTGAGGCTGATAACTTGAAAATCGCAGTACAAGCAGAGACACAGCGTTCTTATCCATCTAGAGCTGCTGGAAGTGAACCGGATTGGATATCGATCCGTTGGTGTGATCCAGGACGATGTTGCCTTGTTGGTGGTGATTATATCACAAACTGCTTGATTTTCTTTTACTTTTGTGAGTGTCCTTAATCCCCTTGTCCTCTTTTTAACATTAAATGTACTTTTTTACACTATGGGACGTGCGCTCTCTGTTCGTCTGTTTCTATAGATTTCTGCTGGAATTGGTTATTCCTTCTGAGAGCAGCCTTGGATCCCTGGAAATCATCTTGTTCCTAATTTGAATATTTCTGGACTTGCACTAAGTGTTGGACTTTCTGCATTTTTTTTTCTTTTTTTATTTGTTATGTATGTTATCACTATTGTTGGCACTGAATATTTTTTAGATTAATATATATTTTTTCTATATATATTTATATTATATTATTAGTTTAATATTATTTCACATTTTTATATTAATCTGTCTCACAAGTGGCGCTACTGCATTTCTTATTTTTATATATATACTGTATGTATTGGGGTAGTGTGTGTGTGTGTGTGTGTGTGTGTGTGTTTTTGGGGGGTAGTGTGTGTGTATGTGTATTTGGTGGGGGAAGTAGGGTGTATGTGTATTTGGAGGTGGAGTAGTGTGTGTGTATTTGAGGTGGGGTAGTGTGTGTATTGGGGGGTAGTGTATGTGTATTTGGGAGGGGGTAGTGTATGCATGCATGCATGCATGCATTGTGTATTTATAAATGACAACTGTTTTGCACAGAAAAACAATGGAAAAACAAAATTAAGGGACTTATTATTGTGAGATGCATTTTATTCCCCCACATATTTTTTCCTTTCTCTAATTCTGATTGAATTAAGTTTGTCGTATGTTAATGCTTATATAGTATACACCTATTAGTGTGTGTACAGTATATGTTTGTGTTTGTGGGGGTGCAATATTCATGAATGTATTGTGGCTCTCGGAAAATTTTGGACAAAGTATTTTTTTATAAAATGGCTCTTCCTTGAAATGTTGGAGACCCCTGCACTAAGGTAATGAAGCTGAGCTGCAATTTTATTTTTACCTAGGATTGCAACAGGGGGTCTCCGGAGCTGAAATGAATGTGAGTCAGCTCCAAAGACAACCAGCTTCAGTTCTATTTAGGAAAAAAAACTGTAAACTCTCATATGCAAATCGCGATTCCGATCTCGCCACCCCTTAGGTAGCGAGAATAAAATGCAAGTGTTTATCCTGCGATTTGCATTTCAGAGCTTTTGTGAATAGCAGATACTGTACTCACAAAAAATGTGAGTTTAGGCAGTTTCAGCTACCGCACTAATTGTTTTAGAGAGTGTGATAACGCTAATTAAAAAGCCGTTTTCAAGATTCATAGTCATGTTATCGAAGATTTGTGAATAGCTAGATAGGCAAAATCACTTGAAAAGTGCACTAAACAAGCGTTAGTCACATATCGAAGTTTAGTGAATAGGCCCCTCCGTCTCCTAGCCAGTAAACTGTCCGCTTTTTGGGCGCATCTCATGGAATTTGTGAGTCGTTCAACTCATTGCATTTTCAGTTTTGCTTAAGTTCACTTTTTACTTTTATAATTTCCTTAAGAATATCATTGGAGTGCGTTTGGTAACTTTTCAAGGTTAGTTAAACTTGCCAATAGTGCTGTAACTTTTAGCAATCTATTTTTTTTTCTAAAGGCAGCTATTTTAATTAAAATATCTCAGTTCGTTGCCTCATGGCTATATCCTCGTGAATTCTGCTCCTCCTCCTTAAACTTAATTTGTCTAAAACTGAGCTCCCTCCTATTTAGCATTGCTAACCTTCTTGTCTGTGGCTTATTAAAGCCCTTTACATTATGGGAAATTACCATAAGGGCTACCATGGGCAATAGAAAGAACAGGTCAAATAGATCAGTTCAGATCGTATAAATAGACTAACTCATTGGAAATCAAGAAACCAATCAAACAAATAATATAAAAATAATATACTAAAAATAACATTAAAGAAGAAATGAAACTCAAAATTACCTGAAATTACAAGGAAATGTAGGATTGAGGGCCCTGTAAAAAATGTTGAAGGGTATGCAGGAAAATGGATATAGGGGGTCACACAGACATGCCGCTGAATGAGGGAACACCCCAACACTGATTAGGGAACAGGTCCAACTTTGCAAAGACTCAATAAGTAACACAAAGTTTAATTAACCCAGGCAGTCTATAGTTCTTAGACCCAAGTTGGGTATCGTCATGTACAATAGTAGACTTCTGTATAGTTATGAATTAGTGTTTATATATTCTTAGGCCACTATAGATTATAGTCAAAGAAAAATCTAAATAATGAGCTCTTAAACCTGATATAAACTTAAGGTGGGGTGCCAGGATCTTTCACTCCCAAAAGACTTCTTCTTTTTATGGCTGTGCCATCGGGCCATCAGGCCAAGGATTATTGAAATTGATTATTTCTGAGTGGTCATTGGATGGGGTCATGAATCGGCCTAGGATGACTTGCTGCAGCCAACTCGCAGCAGCCACTCTTCCACAACCAACTCGCTGTCACCAATCAGCCACCGAGGGCAGCTTTCCAATGGCCATCTCGCCATGATAGTAACCTCATTATCTTAAATTAGGGTAAGCCCCTAACGTTAAGTAATTACCCTAACCTGTCAACCCCTTACCTTAAAAACCCAAACCATAACCCCTAATGCTAACGCTAATCTTCACTCTAAAAACATTAACCCTTACCCTAAAATCCCTAAACTTAACTCCTTACCCTAACCTTATCCTAAAAGGTGAGATGTTGACGACGAGCTGCCCTTGGAGGCTGATCAGCAATAGCTAGTTGGCTGCAAAGAGATGGCTTGTGGCGAGTTGGCTGTGGTAAATTGTCCCATTCCGGTCTTGGATGAGGAACATGTATTTTGGAATTCCCTCATTAATCCCTCTAGTGCCAAAGATAATACCTACATGTCCCTTGAGAGGGCCAAGGTATAAGTTTCTAAAAAATATAAGACTACAAATATAGCCTATTTAAAATATATCACTTTAAAATAATAAAAATAAAAAATAGATGTACAAATATAAAATAGAAAGATGTGCCTCAAAATTTAAATTGATGTAAAAAAATAAAAAAATTCCAAATTAAGGATCATTGGCCCTTAATATGCCAGACAGACACCTCTCCCCAGACACACACATACTGCTCCTGCTAACACAATCAGCTTTGCCCACATTCATACTGTAGTCTGGCTAAATATAGACCTTATCTATTACATACATTGTCCTGGAGTCATCAAACTCCGATATGACAACAATATGGTACTATAGTCCAAAAAATGCAATATTTGTATGGTGCAAATTATCAACGATGTACCACAAAAAACTAATGCATTTTCTACTGCAGTCAATAAAAATATCAGATCCGGCACCAAAAGGATTAAATACCACAAATGTAGTCCTGTTTGTGCTAGTCTTCAAGTCACTATATTTATCAGGACTAGGCCAACACCACAGAATACAGTATTTTTCCTCACCTACACCAGCACTATCTCGCCTATGTATGTAATGGCCATTATAATACTACGATTAAACCAACATGAAATACAACACATTTAACTACATATTAACCACTGTCATGAGTTTCAATGACCAGCTGACCACAAAGGGCTAAAAAGGGGTAATATACACAAACAATTACACTACCTACCCCCTAGGATAGCTTATGTAAGGCATTGCAACACAATGTTGTACTAACCTCTAAGGGAAACAATAGGTTAACCCTACCAACCCACCCCCCCTTTCTAGGGGTCTAACCATGCTCGCTGGGGTAACTACCACCAATATACTCCCACCAACAAACATAACCACCCCATGTTGTGTAATGGCCAATAGCACTATTAGCCATATGTGGCTAATAGGGCTTTTATCCAGTATAACTGATTTTTTTTATAGTAACTAAAAAGATAACAACCGCAACATCAATAATAAAATTATTACAAATTATGACAAAAACTGTTGTCACTGGTTACCAAGGCCTTCTAAATGGAAGCCTAGATAGCCACATTTGCAATTAATTAAAAACTGTAAGAAAATGTGGTAACTTACCTCATCCTGGATGAATGCTATCCTCATCTTAAGGTTTGTGCCCCCCTGGAACCAAACTAAAAATGCTTGCCCCACCATAAAAAAAATACATACAAATCAATCCAGGAACCAAAAGCCCAAAGAAGAAAAAAATGAAAAGATCAATACAACATCAATCCAGGCCCGATGGCCTATTTGTAATACATGTCCATCCTTGGGCCTCAACAAAGGATTCTCAACACAAAGCCCTGGATCCTCAGTTGATTGAAGAATCTTCATCTGTAAGTATTTCTTGTTTCTGTTCTTCTTTTATTCAGGGGCAAATTGAGTGGCAAAATCTGTGAAGTCGTAATAAATGGAGGGAAGCACATGGTGCACCAAGCAAACTGATTGGTTGATGTACAATGTGTCCCTATCTTCTGCGAAAGAGCTAGACACTATAAAAGGCAAGGAACCTCGCAGAAGTTCGAAAGTCATCAAGGTGACCACAACCAGTGGCTGAAGATTAAAGAAGAGGAAAGAATACATTAACCTTTTGTTTGATTTATCAGTTGGTAAAGCATTTCATGGCAATGCTTTACTAGCCACTTAGGTTGCAAAGGTGTGTAGGTAGTGTAGATGTCTGGGGTTTACCTTGGTAGCCCCATGAATCAATGGGTGTAATGTCATTTCTACCATAGGGTTACTGTATGCCATAATTTATATCACATAACCCTATCATAGAAATATTACATTACCCTCCCCCGTTGGATCGCGATTGTGTAATTGACTTGTTATGATTGGTTCCACTAATTATTGTATCGCAACTAGTCTAAAAATATTGCCCTCCGAAAAATATTACTAAAATAAACTTATGTCCTAAAATTGTGGTATTGTCCTCCAGTATTTTTTATTTCCCAGATGTGATATTCACACTGTTTTAATGGAGTTTGATGGGTCTAGGCCAGGCCTGCACAACTCGTAAAGTGAGAAGGGCCGAACTGCTCCAAGGAAAAAAAATTGGGCAGAACAGGTAAAATAATCATCATCATCATCATCATCATCATCATCATCATCATCATCATCATCATCATCATCATCATCATCATCATCATCATCATCATCATCATCATCATCATCATCATCATCATCATCATCATCATCCATCATCATCATCCCTCCTCAGCACCTCTCATCATCATCATCCTCATATCTCCCCCAGAACCCATCACTATCAAACTTTACGATACTCACCATCTATCTCTCATACCCCCATCTCGCCCCCTCACCCACACACATAATACTCCCCCACCACATCAAACACACAGTACCCCCCTGCACACCATACACATTCGACCCCCCTGCACCTCCTATCCTTCTCCCCCCTGCACCTCCCATCCCTCTCCCTCCCTGCTCCTCCCATCCTTTTCCCCCCCTGCACCTCCCATCCCTCTCCCCCCTGCACTTCCCATCCCTCTCCCCCCTGCACCTCCCATCACTCTCCCCCTTGCACCTCCCATCACTCTCCCAGCCCATATCAGCAGCCCCCAACAGCCCATATCAGCAGCCCCCACAGCCCATATCAGCAGCCCCCATGGCCCATATCAGCAGCCCCCCACAACCCATATCAGCAGCCCCCCAGTTCATATCAGCAGCCCCCCAGTCCATATCAGCAGCCCCCCCAGTTCCTATCAGCAGCCCCCCCCAGTCCATATCAGCACCCCCCCCAGCCCATTTCAGCAGCCTCCCCAGCCCATTTCATTTGGCAGCCCCCCCAGCCCATTTCATTTCAGCAGCCCCCCCAGCCCATTCCATGTCAGCAGACCCCTTTCCCCAAGTCAGCAGCCCCCCATGTCAGCAGCCCCCCCATGTCAGCAGCCCATCTCCATGCCAGAAGCCCCCCCAGCCCATTCCATTTCAGCAGCCCCCCGCATGAAAGAACTACCCCCCCATGCCTACCTGATGATGATGTTGGCTGCGGCAGCAGAGGTGGCGTCAGCGGTAGAAGAGGTGGCGTCGGCGGCAGCAGAGGTGGCGGCGGCAGCAGAGGTGGCGTCGGCTGCAACAGAGGCGGCGGCGGCAACAGAGTCCGCGGCGGCAAGAGAAGAGGAGGAGGTGTTGGATGGCGGCAGGGCGTGAGGGAAGCGTGCTCTAGCAGCAGACCCAGAAGTTCCGGGTTGCACTACACTGCTAGAGCGCGTCCCCCTGCTGGAGCAGGCTGAAGGGGAAGGGGGGGGTTAGGGGGATTAGGGGAGAGCGCGCATTCACACAGATTGATGGAGCGCGCTCCCGCTCCTTTTTTCCCTACCAGGGAAGGGGGTGAAAGGGGGGGTTGAAGGGGGTCCGTCACGGGCCGCACGGGGTGCCCCGGCGGGCCGCATGTGGCCTGTGGGCCGTATGTTGTGCAGGCCTGGTCTAGGCCAATGTCCCTAAAAACACAGTCATTCATAAATATACACTACTCCTGCTCAGTTTATTCCTTTTGCTCATATACATAGTACCGTAGATCAGGGGTGAGCAAACTTTTTTTTTTTTTTTTATAACTTAAATTTTTTATTGAATCAAAACAGCATAAAATACATTACAGAATACTTTTGTCTTGTATGCAAACAATATTTTAACAACTGTGTAAGTAACAACGAGGTCCTGCTGTGCTTCGGGATCCGGTCTTCCGGGTATTTTGGTGTGGATCATACAGTCCAAGCCGACTCTACTTAAATGGACAAACAGACACTTATAACTCATCTTAAAAGGGGAGACAATATATACTCACAAAAAAAAAAAAGGAAAAGGGAGGTCGAGGCGGGGTGGGGAGGGGAAAGGGGTAGGTTGGGGGTGAGGTAGGGGGAGTGCGTTGGCAGTAGATGCAACACGTGGCCCCGTGCCAAGCATCACAGATGTTTGCAAGCTGAGTCGTCTCTCACATTACTTATATTATAATGCTGCTATAAAGGGTCTTGGGTGTATAGAATACCTCCTGTAAGCTCCTCCCAAGGAGAACGCATCTACTGTTATCAGAGGGGTGAGCAAACTTTTTATGCCAAGCCTCCCTTTTTATCCATGAAATTTCCCGGGCCCCCCCTGCTTGATGTAATCAAAATCACATGAAAAAAAAAACATTTATTAAATGGTATACACTGTAAAAACAAATATGTCTAAGGCCACACATATAGTGCACGCGACGTCACCCGTCGCCGCTAGCGAAAGTTTTATTTTGCTTTGCGGAGGCGTGGGCGAACTGGCCATTGAATGGTTCAGGGGCTGATACACACACACACACACACACACACACACACACACACACACACACACACACACACACACACACACACACACACACACACACACACACACACACACACACACACACACACACTATATATATATATATATATATATATATATATATATATATATATATATATATGTAACGGGTTTCCCCCCCCCCCCCCAATCGCAGATTATACTTTGGGTGCGGAGAAACATACGGTGTTACCATAGGTGTGGTGCGTTACCTGTTGGCTCACAGGAGGGCTTAGCTTCCGCCACGGGGAACCTGGGGCAATATATACTAGGGGTAACCACTTACTCAATTCAGCGCCTCCACCTGCGATGGCTCCCACCATAGGGGGAGTGGTTCCTCGCAGGACACATACAAATAATCAATACTCACACACAGTGATATATATTTTAACTAATACCATTTACTGGGAACAGCATATAACACAAGACCATACAAACATATCAGAACAGGTGTCCCTCTCTCGAGGAGACACTTACGACGACGTCCCGCAGGACGCTTCCCCAACACCAGGTGATCCCACCCAGTGTCCAAAGAACCCCACCCAATGTCCCGCACTCTTGCAGAGAGAAGCAATGGGTGACTGCGCAGCCACAATTATACTAGGGGCCCGTTGGTGCACTTATGACTGTATAGTACCTGCCGAGCACTCCAGTACTCGGATCAGCAACAACTTCACAAAGGATCAGTCGTAGGATGATGTCATCTGATCCCCAACCGGACTCTTTGCACGCGGACCGCCGAGGCGATCCCAACCTGGAAACAGTCTCTGAGGACCCCAACTTGGATCCGAACCTCTTAGCAGAAACCACAGCGTCCGCTGTGTCCCTATCTAATCTACCCTACTGTGACAGGATCCCTAACATAGGGCCTGTCCCTACAGCACTACGTGACACGCGCTATACTATAGGCCGTCCCTACAGCACAGCAACCTGTAATGGCTTTGGGGGAAACTCCTAGGAGTCTACAGGGGTTAATAACCTGCCCCACTCCCCTAACTGTTCCCAGCCCTGACTGTTACTAAACTAGTCCCAGCGCCTACAGCAACAAGCTGTGACCCACTGGATGCTGGCAGCCAACGTGCTGCGCAACAAGGGGCCTGCCTGTCAGACCTCACAGCACTGACAGCCATGACTCTGACAAGGCAGCACTATACTAAGGGCAGCGTCCCTATCTTGGGCCTCCCTCAGCACTTACCCACTAACCTAGTGGGGAGTTGGGGCCTACCTGGGGTGTGGGTAGCTATGTGGGTGCAGGAGCTGCACTCGCTCCCTGCACCCTTCCTTCCCTCACAGCTCCCCCGCTCCATCTCACGTTCCCAGCGCGCGAAATGTATCTTATCTCTCCCTTCCAAGTCATCCTTCCTGCGCATGCGCGCGATCACTGCGCATGCGCAAATCACTGGGTAATGTCGGCGTCCTCTTCGCTAGCCGCCGGGACCCTAACGACGCGACCGCGGCCTTAGCGACGGCCCGATCGCGTCCCCGGCAACCGGCCGCCTGCAGGAGAAGACGCGCTGCTCCCTACTCCGGCCCCCACCCTTGGAAGCAGCCGTCGGCTCCGGCGGCACCCGCGACCGGGCTTCACCAAGAGAGGGGGGTCTCAAGGAGCTGCTGGAGACCAGGGCTACATATATATATATATATATATATATATATATATATATATATATATATATATACACACATACATATATATATATATGGCTCTAGTTCTCCCTCACCTGCTCTTCTAATCACATGCACAGGTATTTAGAGCAGAGAGATTTTGCATTTCACTCTCTCTCCTTAGAGCCTGGAGGCTGGGGGTATCGCTGCTCCCCGGAATCCAGTTCGGGGTGGACGGCCCCTCCAAGTGTCACAGTACCAGAGGATTTGCCTGGACACTTGGAACAGAGTTCCCACCACGAACAGATAAGACAAAACAAATGTTTATTGCTGTTGCTAAAAGACTGTGCTGTATCTAGTGACCCTAAATAAGAGAGCATTGTTTTAAGCTGGGGAACTAGGTTAGTTGGCCAGCAGCTGTTAGAGAGACTGATTCTGATGTGTAGTTAGATCCCTGAAAGGGATAGGATTTTGTTTATATGATTTTGGTTTTATTTCTTAAAAATAACAGTGTGGGAAATACTGTAACACTGAAATGAGTGAACTGCTGAATGAAAGTATCTGAGTACCTCTAATCTACACTTGTTAAAGCTGCAGTACCTTATTTAGATGAAAATAAAGCAGGCAGAAGCCTTAGTTAAGCAGCATAATACTTTGCATGATCCTGGATTTTGTATAAATAACCTAGAAGACTGTGTCGGGAAGAACCCAGACAGATGTCAGCGCTACAAAAGAGGGGCGTTTGTCACATATGGTGGAGAATGCGGGTCGACACTAAAAGTCTGTGGGTTTGCAAATAAATGCGGGGGTGTAAAATGGCCGCCCAGCTGAACTAAAGTACAGATGCTATGCGTGAAGTCTGTCCCACTGTGTATTTCAGTTGTGCTTCTAGCATACACAGAGAATGTGCGAGGTGTGGATGCAATAGCACCCTGAACCCAAACAGAAAACCAAAATGTTTTGCTGAAGAAAAATAAATAAAAATTGCATCTAGCAAGTGCTGTTTGTAAAGTTAATGCCTTTTGCTGAAGTGAGTAAATTTGCAGCTAGCAAGTGCTGTATGTAAGTTGCTGAAGTGAGTGAAATTGCAGCTAGAAAATTGTCCCTGCCGGGTTTCTAAAATGGCCGAAGTGAAATGTTTGTTTTGCAATGCACGTAATCTTGAAAAACAGTGTCCCTTCAGGCCATACGATGATGATGATGACGACTCGTATGTGGCCCCGGGAGGAGAGCCGTACCCACAGATGAATTTAGTATGCTGGGCCTGTCATGAAGTAGGTCACATGGAAGATGTGTGTCCCAAAATTTTCAAAGACAAACAGCTGCAAAAGCAACCAACGCCCTGTGAGTGCAAGCAAGATGTGGAAGCTGATACCAGTGAGTGTGTGCCCAGAACCACTGATATCTCTGGAGCTAATAAAGCAAAAAGAAAGAAGAAGAAAAAGAAAACTATTCCTCAAGTCACAGGGGAAGTGACCGAGCCACTTGAACTTGCGCTGTCAGGACATGCGTCAGAAAGGCGCCGAGATGTGCTTCTGACCGGAGTGACCGGCAGAATTGTCACGGGAACCGTGGCAAAGGAAAAGGAGGAGCAAAGGGAAGCTGAATCCTTGAACCAGGATAAAGAGGCTTTGGTTTCTGCACTCCAAGCTGCCCGCCATGATTATGAAGTCCTGTGGCAGAATTTGGTGAAGGAGCGAGAATGTTGGAAGAAGGTGCAAGAAGCGAACGCCGAGTTACAGAGGTGGATACTCCCAGCTTTACAAAAGTACGAGGCTTTGAAGAAAACAGAGTCTCTCTTACGGAGTGAGCTGGAAGAGGTGACGACTAGTCTGGAAAAGGCCAACACCGTAATTGCCAGCATGGATGAAAAACAGATTAAGTCTGACAAATTGATTGCTATCCTAAAACAGAAATACGGGAAGGCTCTACAAGAGGTTCATGCGCTCAGCACAGAGGTGCAAAACTCACGCCTGGAGGGCCACGGTCTGAACACAGAGCTGGGAATGTTGAAGCAAACCCATGAGATTGCCCTAAGTGAGTTAGAGACTGTAAAGCAAGAAAATGAGAGTCTGAAATTGGAAAATTCAGATTTGACTGACCAAGCAGAAAAAGTAAAGAAACAGTTGACTCAGGAAAAATTAGAAGGAAGCACTACAGAATGCATTGATGCACACTCAGAGCCAGCACCAGGAAGAAATGGACGCTCTGAGAACAGAATTGCGACATGTATGCACAAAACAGAATTCACTCGTGGAGGAACTTAACGTTTTGAAAAAGGAGAAAAGCATTAGAATAATTCAGAAGCACTGCAAAGCTCTTATCCAAGGAAGAAGGGAAAGAGAAAATAATCGGCGTAAACGCGCCGCAACTAACATCCTACAGGCTGCCTACAGAGGGATGAAAATTCGTCAGTTCAATCGCCGGAATAAAGCAGCCTGTGTTCTTCAATCATTCTACCGTGCCTGCATGGTACGAAACAGATTCCTCATTATGAAAGGAGCAACTATAAAAATCCAGTCTCTGACTAGGATGACACAGAACAGGATTCGCTATCAAACCCTGAGAAATACGTCACTGGTTATCCAGCGGTACTTCTGCCTGAATAAATGTAGGCCTCAGGAAAGAGAGGTCCAAGACTACATGCCTGCCGGCTGCAAAGGTAAAATGCCACAGGGTACAGCCGGAGTTAGTGAGAGCCCCATCAAGGTGAAGGTGCTCCAGGTAATCAGTGCTTCATCTTCAAAGTACCATATAATTGTCCCAAAGGGAAAATCCCAAATCTCTGAGAGTGATGGTCGTGAGAAAATACATGGCAGTAAGAAGTACCATAAAGGTTCAAAGGTTGCAAAGCAAAGCGACAAAGGTCAACGCTGGCCTTGAATTTTTCCGGATCTCGCCACTCTGGGCCACAAAATAAAGACAAAGACTATCTGGCCCCAGAGTTCCGTCAGAAGCTAAAGAAACAGTCCAGTCATTTGCAGGTTGCTGCGGGTGTTGAAATGAAGTCAGAAAATGTAATGGACTGGAAGTCAAAAAAAAAAAAAGGAAAAAATGTTTGGGAATGACCGATTTTTATGTTATATGAGTGGACTATGTCACTTAACTTTTCAAATAAGCTAGTGTAGTTATGCTATATTAGGCCTCTAGAATAAACATTTTAAAATATTGCAATGTTATATTGGTTCTCTGTGTTGAAAATGTAGCTAAACTACAAATTAATATACAGGGTTGATGGCCCTTAAGATTACAAGGCTGTAGTATAAGGAAAAAAAAAATAGTCGTAGCTTACGATATAGAAAAAAAAATGCCCTTTTCGGTTGGTAAATATATAATGAGGTTCATATTCTAGAGTAGAAAAACCCAGGGAGGTAATAGAAATTATCTGGTTTTGTGAATATATTTAGCATATCCTGGGTTGTAAGAATGTGTGCTAGACACTTATTTTTCAAAATAGTTCCCTAATAGAGAGCAACAAAATATGTTTGCGAAGTATAGTCTCTTATGACGAAACCTATTGTCCATATTTGCCGTGGAAAAAGTTCATATTTGTGTCATGTGAATACTTAATATTGTACTGAGGAGTTAGCTCAAGTATTTTAGGTAGGACGCTCACCCCAGTGAGGTCCATGGCCGCTCACCCCAGTAGGTGTGAGCTGGGGAGGGGGATTTGTGACATAGTCCAAAGATGTTAGGCAGCTTTCTGCCCCATTTTAGGTCAGAAAGTGCAGGAATAGTTAAAAATGATCCGATCCACAGCTTCCCATTAACTCAGGCAGCTGGATGGAAAATACAGACCACAGATTACAATGGCTCTAGTTCTCCCTCACCTGCTCTTCTAATCACATGCACAGGTATTTAGAGCAGAGAGATTTTGCATTTCACTCTCTCTCCTTAGAGCCTGGAGGCTGGGGGTATCGCTGCTCCCCGGAATCCAGTTCGGGGTGGACGGCCCCTCCAAGTATCACAGTACCAGAGGATTTGCCTGGACACTTGGAACAGAGTTCCCACCACGAACAGATAAGACAAAACAAATGTTTATTGCTGTTGCTAAAAGACTGTGCTGTATCTAGTGACCCTAAATAAGAGAGCATTGTTTTAAGCTGGGGAACCAGGTTAGTTGGCCACCAGCTGTTAGAGAGACTGATTCTGATGTGTAGTTAGATCCCTGAAAGGGATAGGATTTTGTTTATATGATTTTGGTTTTATTTCTTAAAAATAACAGTGTGGGAAATACTGTAACACTGAAATGAGTGAACTGCTGAATGAAAGTATCTGAGTACCTCTAATCTACACTTGCTAAAGCTGCAGTACCATACTTGGATGAAAATAAAGCAGGCAGAAGCCTGAGTTAAGCAGCATAATACTTTGTATGATCCTGTTTTTTTGTTTTTTTATAACTTTGATTTTATTGGGTGAAATACATCATACATGGTAACACCATCCATTGTTCACAGTGACATCACCGCATTTAGTTTTCTCTTTTTCTTTTTATATAATCAACCAAAAACTGGACATACTGGACTCACAAGACGAACAGGGAGACAAGACACACCAACTAGCTAGTGGGGAAGGGAAAGAAAAAAAAAAAAAAAAAGGGGGGGGGGGGGAGAGGAGGGGGGTATGGTAAGGCTCAAGGGGTGTTCCACCTATCGTCTTCCCGTCGGACGCCGTGGGTCTACTTTTAGCGTAGGCTTCTCTCACCGAGATCCCCTCTCTCCTACTGGTGCCTCTCTGGCTGCCTCCTGTTCTCGGGGCCTATAGTGACCTGAATGCCTCTCAGCATCTGGGTGCTCTGTCGCTAAATTGTCCTGGATCCCTTTCATTACCGGAGAACGCATTTCTCACTTATCATTGCAGAATTGTGGTGATATCTATTCCCGGGATGTCCGTCTGTGCCAGCCAGGGGTCCCAGACTTTTAGAAAATTTGAGCCGGTGTCGTTGACCAAACTCATCAACTGTTCCATCCAGCAAACAAACCAAATTCTATTTCTGATCTTGGGGATAATTGGAATCTCCGGTTGTTTCCATACTGCTGCGATCTCGCACCTAGTGGCTGTGGCCAGGTGTGTGATCAATTTGTGTGTGGCGTTTGATAGCCCCTTGACTCGTCTGCCCAGTAGGAACAGCCACGGGTCTAAGGGGTTCTCCACTTCTAGCAGTCTTTGAAGCCAATCTTTAATTTCCTCCCAAATCGGGATCACCTTTGTACAAGACCACAGCATATGGAATAAGTCCGCTCTCTCTCCGCACTGTTTAGGGCAGAGCGGGGAGTAGCCTTTGACAAATTTAGATAATTTAGCGGGCGTGTAATACCACCTCATCAGGACTTTATACGCGTTCTCCTTTAATGTGGTGCAGATGGAGCTTTTGGCCGCCGCCTGCAGGATCCTATCCCAGTCCTCGTCTTCTAAAGTCTCCCCTAGGTCTGCTTCCCACTGCCTCATATAGGTAAGTTTGGGGTGGTCGTCCATCTCCGGGCACATTACTTCCCTGTACATTCTAGATGTTAGTCCCCTTGTGTCCGTATCTCTTGAACAGAGCTGCTCAAAATTTGTTCTCCGGGGCCGGATTGGGGCTTCATTGTAGAAGGCCCTGATCTGGAGGTATCTAAAGAATTCAGTGTTTGGAATGTTTTTCTCCTCTTTAATATGATCAAATGTTTTGATGTATTGCCTGCCCTCCAGATCGTTTAGGCGGAGATAACCTGCTTGAATCCATTTTAAGAAAATAGCGTTATCCATACCTGGAGCAAAGTTTGGGTTCCCCAAAATGGGAGTCATCAGTGAGTTCAGGGATGTGAGATGACACTTGAACTTAACCGCGTCCCAGACCTTCAAGGAGCTGACCATGGTCTGTAGAGGAGTCCGCATAGTGGCCCGGCTTTTTTTGGGCAACCAAATTAGGTTCTTAATATCCACTGGTGAGCAGCATTCTTGTTCTAGTGCTACCCACCTCCGAAGGTTCGGGTCTGTGTGCCACTGCACCATCTGGCTCAACTGGGCTGTATTGTAGTAAGCGAACAAGCATGGCACCCCCAACCCTCCTCTCAAGATCAGCCTCCTTAAGATCGCTTTGCTAATTCGTGGGCTTTTCTTATTCCAGATAAACTTTGTTATTAAGGACTGAAGCGAGAGGATATCATCTTTTATCAGGGGGATCGGGAGGGCCTGGAAAAGATACAGCACTCGTGGCAGGAGATTCATCTTAACGCTATGAATACGGCGTATCCACGAGATACTGCACTCCGCCCATCTCCGGAGATCCTCTCGAAGAGTCCGAAACAACCTGGGATAATTTGCTTTATATAAAGCCTTATACTCTTTTGTGATTTATACCCGTAAATATTTGATCATAGAGGGTTGCCATTTAAAATTAAAATTGAGTCCAATTAGTTTTTCTACTGGTTTGGGTAAATTTATATTGAGGGCTTCCGACTTGGCCTGATTAATTTCGAACCCCGAAATTTGTTTAAAGGACCCCAGAATTGAGAAGATGTTGGGCAGGGAGGTGAGAGGTTGTGATAATGTCAGGATCACATCATCTGCGTAGAGCGCCACCTTGTGTGATTGCCCTTTTACAGCTATGCCCGTAACATCCGGGTTGTTTCTGATATGCGCCGCCAAGTGTTCCACGCATAGGGCGAACAGCAAGGGGGACAACGGGCATCCCTGGCGCGTGCCGCTTTTGATTGGAAATTGCTCTGATGGGAACCCCTGGTGTCTCACCCTTGTCGTTGGCCCCTCGTAGAGTGCCATGATGGCCTCCAGGAGGCGTCCCTCAAAGCCGAATGCCCCAAGCGTCCCCCTCAAGTAGGGCCAATCGATTCTATCGAAGGCTTTTTCAGCGTCCAGACTTAATACCATTGACAGGATGCTCTGTTTCTCTGCCAAATCCACCAAATCTATTATCCGTCTGGTATTGTCTGCCGCTTGCCTTCCTCCGATGAACCCCACCTGATCTGGATAAACTAACCTGGGTAGGACGATACCCACTCTATTAGCTAGTAATTTGGAGTAAATTTTCACATCCGAATTTATCAGCGAGATGGGCCGGTAGCTCTTACAGTCTGCCGGGTCCTTGCCAGGTTTATGGATCAGGGAGATAGACGCCTGAAGCATTTGAGCTGGGAACGAGGCCCCGTGTAGAATAGAATTAAATAGCTTCAATAGATGTGGGGCTAGTATTTTCAGGTATTTTTTATAGTATAAGTTGGAAAAACCATCTGGACTGGGCGCCTTGGCAGGCTTAAGTGACTTTACAACAGCCGTTAACTCTTCTAAAGAGAAGTCCATCTGTAACGCTTCCTTCTCCATCCTGCTCAAGGTCGGTAATTTGGCTTCTTTTAAGAATTCCCTGAGAGTATCCCTCGTCTTTTGATTGTGTGTGACCTTACCCCCATCGTATAGCGTCTCGTAGTAGCTTTTGAACTCCGCTACGATCCGTTTAGGATTTGAAGTAAGCTCACCCCCCTGTGTGCGTATAGTTTGTATATGATAATTAGGAATTTTTTTGAAGTCGATTTGCTAATAGGGTGTCCGGCTTGTTCGCTTTCTCAAAGTACCTACGCCTCGACCAGCTCATCTCCTTTTCTGCCCGGGAGGCCAGTTTTATATTCAACTGTTGTTTGATCTCTGCTAGTGCACTTAGGGTGTCTTTATTCCTAGAGAGCTTGTGCTCCCTTGTTAGGGTCGCTAGTTTGTCTTGGAGGACTTTTATCTGTTTCTCCTGCTCCCTCCGGCGCCTAGCAGCTAGGCACATGAGGGTGCCTCTGAGAGTCGCCTTGTGGGCCTCCCATAGAGTGGTGTCGGACGAGACACTCCCCATGTTCTCCGAGAAGAAATCTGTGATCCTCTCGCCGACTTCTCTCTGAATGTCAGGGATTTTTAATAACAGCTCGTTTAGCCTCCAGTTTGCTCCAGGTCTGTCTAATAAATTTAACGTGCACCGCAGCTCAATGGGTGCGTGGTCCGACCACGAAATATCGTGGATCCCCCTGTGGGAGAGCACTGGGACCAATCTATTGGATACGAGGAAGTAGTCTAGCCGGCTGTATCGGTTGTGGGGGTGGGAGAAGAAGGTATAATCTCTACTTTGGGGATGCTGTTCTCGCCATATATCTACCAGTTGGCAATCTTTTAACCCTTGTGTGATTTGCTGAACATCTAACTTAGGGGGGAGGCTAGCGGCCGTGCATCGGTCCAGCTTGGGATTCAGTGTCCTGTTGAAATCACCCGCTATGATCATGTTTCCCTTTGCCTCCTTTTGTAGTTTACGGAAGAAAAGGGAAAAGAAATCCGCTGAGGTTTCACAGGGTGCATAAACTGATGCTAACGTAAGCGGTTTCCCTTGGATTGATCCCACCAAGATTAGAAATCTGCCCTCTCTATCCGACACCTTCTTTTCGATTGTGAAATCTATCCTGTTGTGTATGGC